>NC_064857.1:33958016-34100516 GCF_024139225.1 Suncus etruscus | reverse complement strand
AGTGAAGTTAATCAGAAGAAAAGAAATTGGTACAGAGTAGTATCTTCTATATGTGTGACATAAAGATACACAGCAAGGTAGCAAGATTGGCTTAAAGACAGCACAGTGGGAGTACTGATACATACACTGAGTGTGTGGGGTTGGGTTGAAACCAAGGGCATTTGGGTCCTTTGTGGGAAAGGTGGGTACACTGGTCAGGTATTAGATTTATGTACATAGAAAATCATTAACGGCATTGTAATCACAGAACCTCAATCAATAAAGTATGTTAAAAATATTGATTAAGGGTCAGGAGAGATAGCATGAAGGTAGGGCATTTGCCTTGCATGCAGAATGAAGGTGGTTCGAATCCTGGCATCCCAGATGGTTTCCCGAGCCTGCCAGGAATTATTTCTGAGCATAGAACCAAAAGTAACCCCTGAGCGCTGCTGGGTGTGACACAACAAAACCAAAACCAAAAAATTATATATTGATAGTATAGCTGGTAAGGTTCTTGCTTTGCTCACAGCCAACCTGGGTTTAATCCCCAGCATCCCACATGGTTCCCCAAGCCTGATAGGAGTGATTCCTAAGTGAAGAGCCAGTATAGCCCCCAAACAAATAAACAAACAAAAATATTTATTAAACTTATATAAAAAACAGGTTGCTATGAAGAGAAAATACCTTGAAAAAGGGACTGGAAAAATGTATAAACATGTATATGTACTACTGATAGAATATTACTGTGATTTGAGAATAATACATATGATTTATATCATATATATATACTTTTTTGTTAAAGAAACATACCCAAAAGTTCTCAGTAGGTACTCTCAGCTCTGTGCTCAGGGGTCAGTCACTGCAAGTAGATCAAACCCTGACCTATTGCATGTGTTAAACCATAACATCTAAAAAATATATCAACTAAATATAAGTTGCCCCAGATGGAAGTACTTTTAAATTTCTTATATATTTAGTAATCATGAAATACAATGTTATTTTTGATGGGTTTCAATTATGCACTGTTTCCACATCAATCCCTTTACCAATGTCCATTTCCCAATTACTTTTAACTCTAAATTTGAAAAAACCACTTCAACAATTTTCTGTGTGTTTTTATTCCCAAGTTTATATCACAGAAAAGAGTATATATATATTGGGTCCGAAGAGATAGTACAGCGGGAGGTATTTGCCTTGCATGCAACCGACCCTGGACGGACCTGGGGTTTGATTCCCGGCATTCCATATGGTCCTTTAAGCCTGCCAGGAGTGATTTCTGAGCATAGAGTCAGGATTAACCCCTGAGCACTGCCAGGTGTGGCCCCAAAACAAAACAAAACAAAAGGAAATAGTATGTTTCCATGTTTGGGTACCTTCAAGTCCACCAGAATGACCGACAATCCCTCTGATATTGGTTATTTGATTAAATGAATAAATGAAATTAATCAAAGCAATATAGTTTTATATTCCACAGACTTAGTTAAGATATTAGTTAATAATGGTAATAAGAGGATTGAAATTAATGAATAAGTAAAAGAAGAGAAATAGCAAAATGTTACTAGTGAGAGATGTCCGGATTGGCCATGGGGGCATAATGAAATATGGGGGGAAAAAAAGCAAACCAGTTCAAAATAGGTTTGAGGCTTGGTGTTCTTGTTTGCTGTTTGTTGTTTACATTATCAAATGCATAAGAAGAAAACAAAGGCTTCACCTGAGTGTATCCCCAGCTGTACGTCTTCCTGAAAGGCAAAGCATACACATCAGTCGACAGTGACAGGTCTTCCGCTTTGTACTGTTCTCTGAGCTATCAGACAACTCGTGCACAGGGATTATGCCTCCAGCCATAAGGCCCCACTGCAACCAGCACAGAAGTCAGAGACCTTTAGTCTGATGAACAAATTAGACAGATACTTTCTTTTGCATATAGAAGGCCTCAGGTCTAGAATAGCTAAGTGAGTTTTCTAATGGCAGTTACTATCAGGGCTAGAATTTAAGTAAAGCCTCTGAGTCTGTTCATTTATTATATTTCTTGGTTTTGACAAAAAAAATACTCTACCTATCTTTTCATAACAGGTGGCTCTTACACAGTCATATTATAAACAGATTCAAGAAAAAGTGTGAATTTAACTGAAAATGTTGTAATAGGTTCTTTGCTCTTTCTCTAGTTTAATCAATTGAAAACAAGATATCAAGACTACACATACAAAATATATGTGATTTTCACGAAGAACAAGAAGCTAGCTTATTTTTCTGTTGAAGACTAATAGAAGAAATTATTGGCTGAGTGACCACATGAAACCTCTTGGAAAAGATGCCATGAAGCTAAAACAGAAAAAAAATCTAATAAAACACAGATGTGTGCACGACATGCTAGTAAGAAGGAAAACCACAGGACTATACACTAAGGCAAATTGAAATGGATGCATTAGATCTACCTGCAAGATGGTCATGATAATATAAACTATCTGTATTCCTCTTCATATAGTTAATTGAATTAAATTAAATTGTATTTTTGTTTAAGAATTAAACCACACAAAATAACAGCTAACCCTCAACTAAAAACACATAGATAGGGATGGAGAACTTTATTAAAAAGGCTCACTTTTTTTTATTTCTTTACTGAGAGCACCACCTAGAGGTTTTCAGGGATTGCTCCTGACTCTGTTCTCATTCACTGGCAGCACTCAAGGGATCAAATTCAGGTCAGTCTTGTGTTGACTATATATTTATATAAAGTCATATCCACTATATGATCACTCCAGCCCTTAATATGTTGCATTACTTAATAGATATTGTCCCCATGTTGTGAGGTGAGCAAATTTGAAATTATCTAATGGATATATATAACTTTTAAAATATTACTACCACGTACCTATAATATCTTGGTGAAAACAAGATCATAGTAACAAATACAAATATTGATGAATACTAACCTATTTTTCTCTTGATCCAGTAGAAAAATAATAGGGCTAATATGGTGAAACCAATGATGCCAAGCAATCCCTCAATGATTTCTGAAGGAAGTGGATCTCCTTTGTATTCTGTGGGCACTAAGAGGAGAGATCTATACATAAGCTACCAAAGAGAAGCACTTGTATTTAGAGAGCAAATATCTTGGTCAAAGTTTGCACTTCCTGAGGGAGGCAGAGTTAGGATGTGGGTCATAGACTCACTTATGTAGGGACTTTCAGCTTTTCATAATGATGAGAAGTGAGACGTCCAAACTTTTTGTCCTCCAGTTCCCCTCAGATACAGCTCCCACAATAGCACATCCCACAGCACCCCCAATCTTTGATAGCATAGACCAGAAAAATAGGCCAGAAAGAGGGCGCATAAAAAGTCATCGATGAAGCAATTCTTGGCCTGAAGAATACCTGTGACATTGAGCGTCACTACTTCACTGTGCTGAGCCCCCAGGCCATTTTCAGCTTCGCAGGAGTAGTTTCCAGAATGTTCTGCCATCAGAGAAAAGTTGAAAGACACTCTTCCTCCAGCAGGAGCTGATCTATTACCCAAGGAGACATCTTCATGATAAAACCAGTACAGAATGGGAGGAGATCCTTTCCGGGTCTCACAGTGAAGCACCAGGGTGTCTCCTACCGTGGCCCGGTCCCTAAGAGTCCCAAATGTAAGGACAGGGCGAGACACTGGAACTGACAGAAATAGGAGACTATCAGAGAAAATCTTTGATATATGATCAATTCAAGCCCCTTCACCTCAGAAACACAACCCCATTCAATTTCCTCAAGTACACCAGGACCCCTTTTATGATCTGCTGATTAATATGAAAGATAAACTTACCTCTGACAGTGATGTTCACCAACTCACTGACAGAGGGCCCAAAGCCATTGTCAGCTATACAGTAATATAGTTCAGCATCACTCTCCTTCATCATTGGAATCTCAAACTCTGCTTTCAGTGAATGCCTAGTCTTTGTTTCCAAATGAATACTTCCGGCCCCTTTATAAAAGGAGAAAGTGATGTCTCCTGTGCCTTTATCGACGGAACAAATAAGAACCAGCTTCTTCCCCTCCACTACTTGTTCTCTTTGAGGGTGAGTCTCCAATTTCACATTTTTTATAGGCATTCCTGCACAAATACAAAAAAGACAGAGGAAGACTTGGTTAGGAGGAATTTTATAAGGCGGGACAGTCTTGAAAGCAAAGGATTCAGGCCAAGTCAATGCTGGTTTGGAAATTGATAGAGCTGGTGTTGATAGGGTAGGAAGAAAATCATATGGATGTGCATTATATATCTGGAAACTGTGAGTACTAGAACCTGAACGAATTCATTTTCAAGGCACAACAATAACGGCACGAGTCCAGGTTGCAATTCAACTTCCTATGTTTAAATTTTTTTGTTTTGGAAATAGCTCCTGGCAGGCACGGGGGACCATATGGAACACCGGGATTTGAACCAACCACCTTTGGTCCTGGATCGGCTGCTTGTAAGGCAAACGCTGCTGTGCTATCTCTCCGGGCCCAACTTCCTATGTTTAATAGTTGGTTCTAACCCTTACTGTGTGTGCTTGATATAATTACTTTTCTTTTATGGAAACGACAGCTGTATCTTATTGTGTGAGGGGGTCAATCAAACATCATTTAATATTTTAGAAGTCTGTGCAGTGTATTAATTATGTATCTTTTTTGTTTTAGTTCATCCTAGCTTTATAATAAAGTTCTAGAAAGTTTGAGAAAAATCTCATGTGTTCGGAAGATGTTTGTTTTATGGTACAATTAATATATCTTTATCCAAAAGTGAAATAGTTGTGAAAATATGTCACTCTGATGGGGATAATATAATTCAGAATCACAAAACAATCCATTGTCATTATATGATTATTTTTAATAACCAGTTTCCCAGTTTCATTTGCTTAAATCCTTCAGCAAAATCTTCTCCTATTAGCTAAGTCAATTTTTTTCTTTTATCCAGATTTACTAGTTCAACCCTACATGACACATACTCATTGTTCAGAATTCCAGATGAGCACCAATTTCTTATAAGTTGGGACCGTATGTTATGTGTTGTTCCCCAAACTTTACAATACAATGAAGTTAAACAATAAGAGTTTCATAAATGCTCCTCTTTGCTTGAATGGAAGCAGCAAGGATAAACTTGCTGCATCAGAACTTAAGGTTCTGATACTAAGTGAAATATAGATCATCTATCTCACTACTCCTACTTATATAGAAGCCATTGTCAGAGACCAATTTGTATTTCTGCCCACCCCACCCACCCCCTAGGGGTCACTCTGGCTCTCACTGTGTACATTTATTTAGATTTTTGTTACTCCTTTAAATGATTTACTTTATCTTTGCTTCACACTATTAGGATACCGTGCCTTCTTTTCTCATGACATTAATATGAACTTTGAGTTGTTGCAGACTGGGCACAGATTATGAATAGTCTTTGAAGAAGCAGAACTAGAAATGTATGTTCTGTGGGAGGACTTGGATCTTACAGGTCAGATTCATTAATTGTCCTTTGATTGGCTGAGGGGGTCTGACAATTAGCTCTAGGAAAAAAAAAAGATTAGACATATATTCCAGAGAATGCATCTCAGAGATTTTTATATAAAGCACTGTGTTCTCAGCTTTGGAACAGACTTACAAAAATTAGTTAGTTGACACACCACAAAAAAAAAAAAAAAGAACAACCAACCAGTGCTGACACAATTCAAGGAGAAAGGCACTCTCATTCACTGTTGATGGGAATGGAGACTGGTTGGGTCTTTTTGGAAAACAAATGGGCATTCCTTAAAAAACTAGAAATTGAGCTTCCGTATAATCCAGCAATACAACTCCTATAGATATATTCTATAAATCCAGAGCACTATTTATGATAGTTAGAATCTGGAAACAACCTGAGAACAGATGATTGGCTAAAGAAATTGTGATATGCTATGCAGCCATTAGGAAAAATGAAGTATTGAAACTTGCTTATATGTAGATAGATATGGAAATTATCATGCTGAGTGAAATGTGTCAGAAGAAGGACAGACATAAACTAATCTCACTCATTTGTGGTATACAAGAAAAATAAAAGAGTGTCTGGTAATAATATCTAGAGACAATAGAGATGAGGATCAGGAAGACCAATAAATGGTAAGAAGCTTTCCATGAAGAGTGGTAAATGCAGTTAGGATAGTGAATGGTCCACTGTGACACTGATAGTTAGAACTGATCACTCTGGACAACTGGGTGCTTAAAGGGGATAATGCAATATGCATGGTACCCCTTCATTAACAATATGGTAAACTAAGAACTTGTTTCAGCAAGATCCTAGACACAGAGACTCCAGAGGAAATTTCTGGTGGGAGAAGCTGTGTTTCTTTATTCTGGATGAGACTTTGAATTTCTCTTAGGTTTAAAATTAGGCATATACTTAAAAAGTCAATGCTGAGCCAGTGGAGAGATAGTATAGCAGACCTTACATGTGTTAACAGGGTACCCCATGGGGTGATCTCAGTAACCCATGAGGTCCCTATCCAGCACCATTAGGAATGACCCCTGAGCACAGGGTCAGGTGTAAAAATTGAGCATAGCTGAGTTGTTTTGATTTTTCTCAAAAAATTGAGCAAAGCATAGTTTTAAAATATGGACCAGATATGTGCCTGGCATAACACAAAACTTCAATTAGATTTAGACATACATCACATTGTGGAATCCAGAATGTTGTGTTATTTCTCAGTATCTCTAGTTTCAGGAATTCCTGTTTCTGTGTTTTCTAGATGTATACAAACCATATTCTTGAGGTGATTTTCTTGAGGTATTTTCTGCATAGGAGAGCTCTCACATGAATTTCTCACATGAATTCTTGAGATATTTTCTGCATAGGAGAGCTCTCACATGAATTTGAATATCCTTTCATGGAGATGATTGAAGAGGGAGATTTTTTCCCCTTTTCAGCTGATAAAGGTTCTATTTTGAATTGGGATCAAACAATGAAGCAAACTCGAATAATTTAGGGTATGAAAGAGAAAATGTACCAGGGTAGCATTTGTGATTGCAGAAAATTTTTAGGAGTAGAAAAAGAAGCAGTGAGGTTGTTCTCCCTGGATGTGTGTCTTGGCATCTCCTCCATCACTTTTCAAGGAATGCCCAGTTGTAGATTTATAAAGGCTCTTGGGCCCCTGAGACTGAAAGAGCAGAAATTGATCTGGAATCTATCTCACATCTTTTGATTTTCATATGCAAACACTATCTCCCTCCCTGTGGTGGGACTTCCCGGAAAAAAAGACTGTGGTCTTGAGAAAGAGCAATATTTGTTCTAGCTGAGCAAGTAAGATGTCAGATGCAGAAGCTTGTGTGAAAGTATTTCATAGCTGTCAAGAGAGAGATCTTGCTCTCTAGGTCCCTAGTGACAAGATATTTAAAGACCATGAAGAAGAAAGGGAAGTGCAACTCATCAGGTGGTACAAAGAGTGAGGTAGAGGGGAAATCAGCAGAGATCAGCACAAAGAAAACAATGTCAAACATAATCCCATAAATTTTACTCTGGAGAGAGCTTTTCTCTAGCATTCCCTTCCTCCTTCTTGGTCTCTGGTAGTTCTCACTTCCTCTCCTTTTCTCACCTCTTAGCTTCACTCCCTTTCTTATTTTTTCATCCTTTTTTGTTTACTCTTACTTTTTTCTTCATTTCTTTCAACATCATCCACAAAACACTCACTCACAAAACATTTTTATGATTATAGGGTAATTTCCAATAACTTCTCTCTTTTATAATCAGAAATCAATACCTTTATTCCATAAGTACTTAGTAGCTTCTTTTCTCTCAGTCTTATATCCTCTTCTTAGATATCTTGATAATTGATAATCCATTCTCTCACTGATTCCTAACAAGAGTCAGGCAAGGAGAGTGAAAAGGTTCATGTTTAATAGCTGATGTTTCTTTACTGACCAAAATCAAAACACAGGAGTTGAGATCCAAAGTATTCAAATTTCTCCAAATATTCTCTGATATTCTGGTTATATCATTGAGTTATGCTATAATTATAAAACTTTTCAATTCTAAGTAAAATGCAGACTCTGTAGTCAAATTATGTAAGTTTGAGGGTTGGCACTTAAAGCTGTATGAGCTTGGGAACGAAAAAGATTTCACTTCTTTGCTTTTTTCCTTTCCTTTTCTCTAAAATGAAAATAATACAATGGTTACACTGAAGAATTCTTAAGGTATCTATTTAGATAGATGTCAAGTAAGCATCAATCTGATTGATTTTAGACAGCAACTATCTACAATGGCCAATTGTGACAATTGGTCAGTCACCTGCAACAAAGAACACAGACTTCCATCTAAAACCATGCACAAAAATCAAATCCAAGTTGGGGCCGGAGAGATAGCATAGTGATAGGGCACTAGACTTCCACTTGGCGGATCCAGACCTGGGTTCAATTCCCAGTATCCCATATGGATTTTGAGCCTGCAGGAGCGATTTCTGAGCCCAGAGCCAGGAGTAATTCCTGAGCACCACTGCCAGATGTGCCCCCAGAAAACAACAACAACAAAAACCCAAATCCAATTGGATTAAAGTCCTTGACCCAAAATCATAAAATTTATAGAAGAACATGTAGGTAAAACACTCCATGATATTGAGATTAAAGGCATCTTCACACCACTGCCCCAAAAAGTGGAAACAGAGATAAACAAATGACACTACATTAAACTGAGAAGCATCTGAACCTCATAGGAAATAGTGACTAGGATATAAAGCCCACCCACAGATTGGGAAAAACTATTCACCCAATATCCGCCCCCCTTACCATTTTACAAATCCTTTTCTATCCCTCATTCTCTCACAGTTGATATGTTATTTCTCCTTATTTAAGCCTTTTTACCCTTAGTTCTTAACTCCTCAGGAACCAGAGCATTCCCTCACCCCAACCAGTTGTGAAATAGCTCCAAGAGAGAAAAGACTAATTTCCAGCACTGCTGCTCCTGATTTGCTGTTGGTGGCAGCTTTTCTCCTGCCTCCCTTTGCTGTAAACTACTGCTCATATCAGATTTGGTTTTTAAGAAACCCTCAGCTCCAGGACATTTCCTGATCTGTGACTGCTGGGATCTTTTTCTCAGACTCTACAAGACCATGTCTCAGCTGAAGTTGTGTCCAGATTTAATGCTCCCCCTCCTTATTTCAAAAGACTTAAAGTGGACATGTATATCATCTTCAAATAATTTCTTTAGATGTGTTTCCTTAATAGGTTAATTCTTACTGTCTATTTCCTATGTAGAGGTATTTTTCTCCATTCCTTTTTCTGCATCTGTTTAGTAGGAAATTCTAGTAAATAAGTTTCTCTTGGGTTCTGAGTTCATGTTAGAACCAGGCTATAGGGATTTTTTTAGCTTGTTATTTTTACTTTATATGCATAAGTAGTATCTTGTGGCATTGTTCCTTTTTTGCATAGGCACATTAAAATGGAGAACTCTTACAAATAAAATAAAATTCTTACCTAATATAGATAGGAACTCATACATTTTATATTGCAGGGGGACTTTTACCCTGAATATTTGTCATAGTTACCTGACTTAGGCTTCAGACAATCAGACAATGGCCATTCACCCCTGAACCTTGGATTTCATCTGTGGAACCAGCATGGTTTTCTGCATCACCACCAGGAATCAGACTTCTACCAGGGAAGGCACAAATGCTGCCTTGGCACCTACTTGCTGGGTGGGTTTATCTGACATCTTGACAACAACTTGCTTTCAGGGCTGGGTTCTATGTATCATCACCTAACTGTCAGATGAAATCAGAAGATGCTCCATAACACCCTGACTTCAACATAAGATTTGTGCAAAAACCAGGATCTCTAATTACAGAAACCTGACTGTAACAACTGTGATTGAGAAGAACTTTTACTGGACCACAAAGAAAGATTTGGGGGTTAGACAACTGAGTATGCCCAGAGCTATAGTTGGTCTAATAGCAGGATACTTCGTGACTGAGGTCCCCTTGTTTTTAGGCCAAAGGTTTGTTTTTCCTTTCTATAGGTTTTGCTGTGCCTATGCAAATATATAAAAAACAAAAAACAAAAAACAAACACCCAAAAACCAAATCAAACAAACAAACTGCCCCCCACAAACTTTGTTTTTGTTTTCTCTTTTTATTATTTTTTCCTATCTTTTAAATAGGGGCTCCTGTCTTTTTTATAGAACCTTTGGACATGGATTACATTGTTTTACCATATAGTTCTGCATTTTTCTATAAAACTGAGAAAGAAAAAAAAAAAAAGGATGGGGCTAAGGGCCAAGTAGTCTCAGATGCATTGGTGGAGAAACAATTGGATATACCTAAATATCCAAGCCAAAGTCAATGACAATAGAATCAAGATATTTAAACTTTCACAATCTAAACTTAAATGGGCCTATTAGACTGGCAGGCCCAGGGGCAGAGTGGTGGTATAGGATATACTCCAGGATCATTGTGGAGGGAGGCTGACACTTGTGTTGGGAATGGCTTTGATTCATTTTATATCTGAAATTCAACTATAAAGGACTTTGTAAATCCCAATGATTTTTAATAAAATAAAATTAAAAGAATGAAAATCGAGCTATGGTAAAGCAACAATAAACCATATTGCAAAAATTAATATATTTTTTAAAAGTGCTTCTTGTAGAATCAGACTGGTAAACAAGAGGCAAATGGGGTGTGTGGATGGGGAATTGGTAGAAGGAAGTGAACACTAATGAAGCATTTGGTGTTAAAACACTGAATGCTTGTAAGTTAATCATAAATAACTTTGTGGTTTCATGGTGAGTAAAAAAAATTTTAAGTACACCTAAAATTGAGTAGGTGGAGAGACTGTGGTAGAAACTAATGTATAATAAATAATCAAAAGCCAGTCACTTTGTGGACTTGGTAATACTTTAATGTTTTATTCTAAATATGATGGGAAACTACAGTCAGTTCTGAGTTAATTTACATTTGTGAAAAAGCCTTTAAACAATGAGAATATAACTAAGCATGCAAAAATAACATGTCCTGGGAGAACGTCCTGTGCACTTAGGCTAAAAGAATGAGAATGATGTCTAGGGTTAAGCAATACTTATTAAGCAATGTTGGAAATTTCAGGTCTAGTGAAAATTAATATGAATTGAATAAAAAATTTTAAAAATAAAAATAAATTAAATATGACTCCTAGATTTTTGGTCATAGCAACTGGAAGAATGTAGTAATGTGTTTGGAAGAGTTATGGGGATAAGCACATTTGGCTTTTTGGTGATGGGCCATATAGTTTAAAAAATCTGCTTGAATATATTGAATTTAAAATGTCTATGAGGCAAATCCATGGCAGTTGGATCCATAAAAGGTGTTCAAAGGAGAGATCAAAGCTCATTATCAAAATATGCTTTGTTTTGGTTTGTTTTCAGATTTTGGGCCATACCTGACTGTGTTCAGGAATTCTTCTTGCATCTGAGCTCAACAATTTCTCTTGGCAGGTTCCAGATACCATATGGGATACTGGAGATTAAAACTGGATCAGCCATATGCAAGACAAATGCCCTACCTGATGGGCCCCTATGTTTGATTTTTAACTATTTTAAACAAAAAGTGGCATGTCAGGTGACTGACATATAATTTGGAGAAGTTTGTGTGGTTCATTTCTAGATTAGATAAATCTAAGTATTACCTTGGGAAATAAAACATTTGAAGTTAGTAAAGAAGAAAAAGTGTAGTTAGAATAAAAGCAAAGTATGATATTCTGGAAGCCAAGTAAAAAAAAACCATATCTGAAAAAGAGAACTATCAACTCTCATGATTAATACAATATGACAAAAAATGACAATTAAACCGTAGATGAGGCTTCATGGAAAGAGGATATTAGTAAGAACAGTATCTGTGGAGCACTGGGAATGAAAGACTAAAGTACATTCAGGAAAGATCAAAGAAGAACTGTAAATACCTTCAATATGTTAGTAGAAACCAGGGATTGGGAATGGGAAAAAACTTGACTATAAGTATATTGAGGACATGAATAAAAAAATTGGTTTGGAGAGAGGTTGTTCTGACATAGCCAGTAATGTTCAGGCTATAATTCTGTCTCTGTACTTAGAGATAACACCTGGAAATGTGTATATAGAAAATATTTAAAAGGACCAGGTAGTCCCCAATAAAAATAAATTCTGAGACAAGATCAATAGAACTAAGAGCTGGGGGGGGGGGGGGAGGCTGGTAATTGGGATAGAGAGACAGAATCATGGGCCAAAGCTTGGCACATTGGTAAAAAGATTGGTATAGCAGCACTGTAACTACAAAATAATAATTTGAATACTATTACAAACTATGATACCTCAGTAAAAATTTAATAAGAAAAAAGTGCAAATCTCTATAAGTACCATGGCCAAATGTGAGAGCACTGAAATCTGATGTATGATCCCCAGTATATACTACAGCCAGGTGTATGTGCAGTTCAGTCTCTTTCAATAGTAGCAACAAAAATCAAGGAAAGGAGGAGGGAAAGAATATAAATATTAATTAGGGGGCTGGAGAAATAGTACAATGAATAAGATACTTCTACCAAGCTTAATTTACTTCCTGGCACCCTGTGTGATCCCCTGAGGCCCACCACAAGTGATTTCTGAGCAGAGTCAGGAGTAAGCCCTGAGCACAACAGTTATGTTCCCCCTAAATTAATTCATTAAATGAAAAATCCTAGAGTTAAAAATCAGAACTATCAACAATGTGAATAGTTCTATAATATAAATATAAAATAAAATTTAAAATAATAAGTGGAGTTAGGTGAAATAAAGGTAAAAACTCAGAAACTTTCTAAAGGGAAAAAGAGAAATGAGCAGAAAATTGAAGAGACTGTCAGGTCACATTTCTATTAAGATAAACAATATTTTATTTTTACAAAAATAATGCTATATGGGTAAAGATAAAAATATCTTGAAGAAAGCAGAAGAAAACAATTACTCTGGTTCAATACACTTAGGAAAAGAGAAAAGGCAGACATAAATATAGTGGTGGATCTACAGACAGATATGGTAATAGAAAAATAAAGAAATTATCTTTTAATAGCTTTTCTTTTATCTGTGAAATATAAAGCAATGTATAATTTGATAATAAAATGGATTTTTTTTTATAATTTGAGAGTAAAAATGAAAAAGTTGTAAGGAAAATAAGAAGGTATAAAATAATAGTCACAAAAGATAGGAGAGAATTGTCCTTTAGGTAGATTCCTTGGCACAATGGATGGCAACCAGAGATGGGTGATCGTATATTTTAAAGAAACTAATTCATCAGGGTGGTACCTTTTGTTTAGAGTCACATTCAGTTGCACAAATATAGGTATGAAGTAGACAAAAAAATGTGTTAATCAGGGGAGTGTTAAGTATAAAGAACAATAAAGATAGCCAAGGCAGTAGTGTGTTGGACTCCAGAATTTCTACTGAGAAAAGTGAGAAGTGAGGAATAAACAGTATAAAATGGGCAATGGAAAAGTAATCCTGGGAGTGAAAATAATATTCTGTAGATGAAGTGCTAGAAAAATTAAACTGCAAATATAATGTAGTCAGGGAGAAAGGGAAATGCTGAAAACAAAGAATTTGGATGTAAATAAGCTAGTGATGGATAGTGTAGGGTTTTATGATAAGAAAAGGGAGATCAAGGGAATAATAAAGGGAAGTACCATTGATAGTAGAAAACTAATCTGGATATCAACTATTACTGTGGCTATTGAAAACATCAAGAATGAAGATAAACTTAATAATTTGGCAATCCAACAAAGTTTTCTATAAAATAAAATAAAGATGATAGTTTCCTGCTAGGTAATGGCTATCTAGTATCTATCGCTGTCTGCCTGACTCTGAGTCCTTCAATGGAAGTAGAAGCCTGAACATCATCGAGCAGAAACTTGACTCCCTAAAGAAGTCCCACAACTTTGCAGGAGGTGGGGCTCAAAGGATAAACAACCATCCCCTGCTTCGAGTGCTCTACTTACCATAGGCGAACAGCAAGAGCCTCAACTGCATGAGCGCTGTAATTGGAGATACCATCTCACTGAAACCCCAAAACTTCACCTCGGTCTCTTGGCAGCCTTTTGTCAGATGTTTGAGGAAGTCATAAACGGAAGTCATCTATAGACCAAAATAGAAAGAAATAATAAGATCCTTGCAGCTCAAGATGGCCAATTTGTTTTCCTGTGGAGGCTGAGAAAATAAAAAAGAAAGTTGTTTTTTTTGTAACTGAGTTACATTATGAAAATAATACACATTAATATCAGAGTCTTTTTCAATAACTTAAGTATCTCAAGGGTAATTTCTTAAAAGGCAGCTTTCGACTTTAATGAACCTCATGCAGTTATGATCCTTCTGCAACTTAAATGGCAGCTTTTCATCTCTGATAATGTCTCCTCAAATAGGTCTAATTAGAAAATTATTTTGTTTCCCAAAAGTTTCTATTATAGTTACATTACACACACATCATTAAGCCAGGCACCAGATGGCTGTCCCCAGGTTAGTGTATGACTGTTGTGGATTATAATGACAGGGTCAATATATTTGTAAAATGCAAATTTCCACATGTTAACCTTCAGTTTACTAATAAATGAGCATGAAACAACTCAAAAACAAAATCACAATCTGCAGGATGTTTGGAAATGAAAACAACAGGACTAGAATGATAGTACTGCCTGTAGGGCAATTACTTTGCATATGACCAGCCTACATTTGAGTCCCCATTCCCAGCAGTCCCCTTGGTCCACAAAGATGATGAGAGATCCCTGGGTATGGAGTTAGCAGTAACACCTGAGAACCACTCTATGTGAGAAAACAAAAGGAAGGAAGGAAGAAAAGTGAAGAAAGGAAGGAAGAAAAGTGAATAAAGGAAGAGAGAAAAAGAAAGAAGGGAGAGAGGAAGGGAGGAGGAAAGAAAAAAAGAGGGGGCAATAGGCATAAACAAATTATTAAATTATTTCTGAACATTCAAGAATAGTGTCCCCTTAATACTAGCCATGACATTTGTGGTATTGACTGCTTCTCCCTTCACCCAAATCAAAATATCTATAATCACTCTATTCCCTTTCAGATATTGAGTCTACTGGTTCTTTTGCTTTGACTTCCATTTATCTTCCTGTTCTCTTCATCATTGTTATTGTTGATGTTGAAGTAATCAGGAGTCACATACACATGATGGTGATGCTTATACACTTATTTTTTGGAGGGGCACACCCTGTGACACTCAGGGGTTACTCCTGGCCATGTGCTCAGAAATCGCTGGCTTGGGAGACCATATGGGACGCCGGGAATGAACTGCTAGTGTGCACAAGGCAGATACCTTACAGCTTGTGCCACCCATGATGGAATAATCAATACACAAACTAATAAATGTAAACTCATAATGAATCATGAAATACTATAATGAAATTAACAACCATAAGGCTGTTCACAAATGCTTTAATGTGGTAACTAGAGATAAATTGTGATTTAGGAGGTGGAGAGTGAAAGGATAGAAAGAGAATATGAAAGCAATCTGGATTAAGAGCTGACTAACCATGTCTGCTATCAGGCCAGTGCCATAGACTCATCTAACACTCAACATTGAGATAAAACTAATGGCAAAAAATCATACCAGCCTTGCAGCTGATCACACTGAGGCTCCACAGGAGGGGTGCAGAGCAACTCCACCATCCTGCTATAGCCCTGGCAGCCGCACTTACAGATCCACCATATAATTGCTGCCACTTCAATAGTTAGCGTCACTGCTTTTTCTCTAATCTCTGCAGAGACACCTAACTGCCAAACTCCAAGAATGTTGGTTTTGTGGCTAACATCTCCAGGGACTCTTTGGACCTGGGGGGATTGCCTCCCCCATTTCAAACCCTACAATTCTGTACTTTTAGAAGTTCCAGCACCCAGGCCAATCCATGAACCATTACTGTCTCCACATGAGCTTATTAGCCCAGTTCCAGGGGTTCTCGAAGTCCTGAATTGCATGGCCACTTAAGCCTTCAGAATTTTAATACTGACTTTCCAAGAGTGATGCAACACATTAGATGTGAAATTACCTTAGGTGCCACATTAGCCAACAAACAAAACCAACTAAGGAATGCCCAACTAGCAATAAACAGTTTAGTAAACCTTCAGACAATGATATAATGAGCCCATTGTGAGATAAGACAATTTTCACAAAAATTTTTTTGGCCACACCCAGTGATGCTCAGGGGTTACTCCTGGCTATGCCCTCAGAAATCACTCCTGGCTTGGGGGACCATATAGGACAGCAGGAGATCAAACCATGATCTGTCCTATGATCTGTGTGCAAGGCAAATGCCCTACTGTTTGCACCATTGCTCCAGCCCCTGTCATGAGTATTCTTATCTACTTGGCTTAGCTCTTTACTCTTGGCTATGAGAGCAGCAGTGATTCTGTAAGAAGCAGTTTTCACTGCCTGCTGTGCAGTACAGAGAGGCCAGTGATTGCTGGAGGCATCTAACATAAAGCAACTTCTGGGGTAGGGAATCCCATCTTGTGGACTTAAAGGGATTAGTTTGAACTGTTGGCTAGGCATGCAGACATTCTGATGCAGGAAGCAAAGTCACTCCTCTAGGAATGCCTGGAATCATGTTACAGAACTGGCAAGAGGCAGTCCTGAGAGAGGCACCTGGACTTGCACATATTTCCTCTTTATTACAGCCTCTTAATTACAGCAGCTTCAGGTCTCAGCTCAGAGAACTTCCTGCTTAGAGTGACACTGCTACCTGTGTACAAGAATTTTATATTATCTCCATTCCTCTATAGCACATGGCACAGTCCTTGCTACAGAGAACATATTTAATAAATAAGGAAAATAAAGGGTAGAAGGAAAATCAAGATAAAGATCCTGGGAACTCACTTTTCTTTCTGAATATTTTCAATTTGCTTCGTCAGCACTCTTTCCTCCTGCTGCATGGCAACTTGCTGTTGTTCTGTGGTGTCACTGTTTATGGCTGCCTCACTAGACAAAATATTTTCCAGGAAATAAGACAAGGAGAATAACTGAACAACAGGAGATGATGGACTTGGACAATTTTTTCACGGAGTCGTCCCTTTCCCTGTGAAGAAAAATACATGTTGAAAAGTAAACTGAGTGTTTTCATTGGTTTTATGCCTTTCCTTTAAGAATTCCACCATAACAGGTGAATGGCAGAAATAATGAAAATATTGTGCAAGTCTTAGAAAACATAGGGATGGATCATCCACTGAACATCCATTAGTATACCTTACAAGAGAACTATACAATTGATTTTTTTAGGTTAGTAGAAGTATCAGAACATATTATGCAATATATTCTGCTTTGGAATTAGACAGAAGAGGTATATGGTGAATCTCAACACTTTCAATTTTGCTGTGAACAGTAAAGTGATATTTTAAATATAAAAGGCACCGTGAAAAAAATAAAGGTACCATGAATAGTCAAAAGCAACAAACTGTAATAACTAGTCTACAGAATGGGATTCCTAGGACAGTGAGATATGGGAAATGGGGTTGGGTTGGTGATGTGAGAGTGAAGGGGGGAACTTGAGACAGTGGTGATATAAAACTGGCATTATGGCAGATTCTCTGGTGTTGGAATGTTGTACGTATAAATCAGTGGCAGTATAATAAGATTCTAAATCACAGTGATTAAAGAGACAAAAAAAATTTCTTTTGGTTTTGGGCCACACCCAGTAGTGTTCAGGGGCTACTCTTGACTCTGCACTTAGAAATAACTCTTGGCAGGCTCTGGGGGATCCAATGGAATGCTGGGGATCAAACCCTGGTTGGTCACATGCAAAGCAAATGCCCTACCTTCTGTGCTATTGCTTTGGCTCTAAAGCAAAAAAATGTTTTAAATAAATTAATGGCTTAAACAATAAAAATTCTACAAGAAACAGTCCAAGTTGGTTATAACTTTTAGAAGTAAACATCTCTGCTTCTGAGGAAGCTGAGGACCTAAAGAGAACGCTGTCCTGTGCTCCTCTATCTTTCCTAAATCCTTCAAGCTCTCCTCAGAGCCCTGGGAAGCGAACCCCCAAAAAACTGCATCCTGAAGCTACCCAGCGAGCAAGTGAGTGAGTAAGAAATGGCTGACTTTACAAGCCCAGAAAGGGAAAGCCTCTGAACTCTGCTAGAACTCAGATGCCAGCACCCCTATCTGCCTGTCTTCTGTGCTGTGCACCATTTTTGGCCTGATTTCATCCTGTGTGTGGCTCATCTGCAGACGGCTCGCCTTCCCTGGAGCCTTCCCTGAAGGTGAGTTTACAAGCCCAGAAAGGGTGGAGCCAGAGGATCATGGCCGCTCCGCTTCACTTCCCGGCCGTGCACATCATTTAGCCAATGAATACAACCACAACACGTAGAAAAACCCACAATAGAAGTGTGACAATGGGGAAACAATGCAGGCCAGCGCCAGACATATAGAATGATGATGGCAACTCTGATGACTTGAACATGACCAACCAACTAGTCAGTCTCTCAGATAAAGAGTCTAGAATAGCAATATGGAAGATGTTCAAAGAACTCAAAGAACGTATAGAAGAGAACACTAATAAGAATCTAGAGAATATGAAGATAGGAATCAGAAAACTCCAAACTGAAATTTCAGGTCAAATAACAGGTCTGAAAAACTCAGTAGATGAATTGAAGTAAAACATGGTTGAGCTTTCCCACGGGTTAACAGCAGCTGAGAATAGAATTAGTACACTGGAAGATGAGATGAATAACAATTCCATACAGCAGAAGAAATTGGAAAAAAGCCTTAAAGCAAACGAACAATGGAAAAATTACTCAAAGAATGGGAACAGATGAAAATAAAAGTCTATGATAAGCTCAACAGAAACAACTTAAGAATCATTGGAGTCCCAGAGACCCAGGAAGAAAATCTCCAGGAAGAATCAATGGTCAAGAACATCATTAAAGAGAAACTACCATAGCTAATGAATACATGTAATCAAATCCTGCATGCCCGAAGAGTACCAACCAAAAGAGACCCCAGAAAAAACACCCCAAGGCACATTGTAGTCACAATGACGAATCCCACAAATATATATATGGAGAGAGAGAGAGAGAGAGAGAGAGAGAGAGAGAGAGAGAGAGAGAGAGAGAGAGAGAGAGAGAGAGAGAGAGAGAGAGAGAGAGAGAATTCTGAAATCAGCAAGATCGAAAAGAGAAATTACATTCAAGGGAAAATCCTTGAGATTTACTGCAGATCTGTCACCGGAAACACTCAAGGCCAGAAGGCAGTGGTGGGACATAGTGATAAAACTCAATGAAATAAATGCTTCACCTAGAATACTGCACCCAGCAAAACTCACTTTCAGGTTTGAAGGAACAATACATGGTTTCACAGACAAACAACAGCTCAGAAACTTTACAGACTCAAAACCATTCTTAAAAGAAGAATTGAATGGCCTACTTTAAGACCAGACTGACCAACAGACACACCAAACTTTGATATAAAGATGGCACTAACTCCCAGGACTATTCTTTCTCTCAATGCCAATGGACTAAATGCACCAGTTAAGAGACACAGAGTGGCTAAATGGATCAAAAAACTCAATCCAAACTTCTGCTGCCTACAAGAAACACACCTGAATAGTCAGAACAAACATAGACTCAAAATAAAAGGCTGGAGAAAAATCATCCAAGCAAACAACACCCATAAAAAAGCTGGAGTGGCCATACTAATATCAGATGATGCAAACTTTATACTTAGGAAAGTTGTAAGGGACAAATATGGACATTTTGTATTAATCAATACAAATAGCAGGAAGAAATCACTCTCCTAAACATATATGCACCGAATGAGGGGCCAGCAAAATATTTAATACAATTGTTGACAAATCTGAAAAATAATATCAATAACAACACAATAATTGTGGGAGACCTCAACACGACATTGTCAACACTTGACAGGTCAACCAGACTGAAACCCAACAAGAATATACTAGACCTGAAAAGAGGAATGGAAGAAAGAAGCCTAGTAGATATATATATAGGACACTCCACCCTCAAAGCCCAGATACACATTCTTCTCTAATATACATGGGACATTATCCAGGATAGACTACATGCTAGCACATAAAACATACCTCCATAATATCAAGAGGATAGAAATTTTGCAGGCTACCTTTGCTGACCACAAGGCCTTGAAATTATATGTGAACCACAAAGGGACACAGAAGAAAAACTTTAATACCTGGAAGTTAAACATTCTAATACTGAATAACCAGTGGGTCCGAGATGAAATCAAGGAGGAAATCAAAAATTTCCTAGAAACAAATGACAATGGAGACACAAACTATCAGAACTTATGGGACACAGCAAAAGTGGTACTGAGAGGAAAATTTATAGCTTTGCAAGCACACATCAGGAAAGAAGAAGGGGCATACCTGAATAGTTTAATGACGCAGCTCATAGAATTATAAAGTACTCAACAAAAGGATCCAAAAATAGGGAGACAGAAGGAAATAACAAAGCTGAGAGCAGAAATCAATGAAGTGGAAACCTGAAAAACAATCTAAAAGATAAATGAAAGCAGAGGTTGTTTCTTTGAAAAAATAAACAAGATTGATAGACCATTGGCAAAACTAACAAAGAAAGAGAGAGAGAAACTTGATAACTCATATTATAAATGAAAAAGGAGAGATTACTACTGATACGGTAGAGATCCAAAGGGTAATCAGAAACTACTTTGAGAAACTCTGCCACTAAATGTGAAAACCTGGAAAAAAATGCATAAATTTTTGGACTCTTATAATCTTCCATGGTTGAATGAAGAGGATGTAGCATATCTAAACACACCCATCACCATTGAGGAAATTAAGACAGTAATCAAATGTCTGCTCAAAAAGAAAAGTCCAGGTCCAGATGGATTTACTAATGAATTCTTTCAAACCTTTCAAGAGAAACTTCTACCAATCCTGGCAAGACTCTTTCATGAAATTGAAAAAACAGGAACACTTCCAAATAGCTTTTATGAAACCAACATCACCTTGATACCTAAACCAGACAGAGATGCTACTGAAAAAGAAAATTACAGACCAATATCTCTGATGAATACAGATGCAAAGATCCTCAACAAAATCCTGGCAAATAGGATTCAATGCCTCATTAAGAAAATCATCCACTATGATCAAGTAGGTTTCATCCCAGGAATGCAAGGATGGTTTAACATTTGTAAATCTATCAACATAATACACAACATCAACAACAAGAAAAATAGAAATCACATGATCATATCAATAGATGCAGAGAAAGCATTTGATAAAGTCCAACACCCATTCTTGATCAAAACTCTCAGAAAGATGGGAATGGAAGGAACCTTTCTCAATATAGTAAAGGCCATCTACCACAAGCCAGAGGCAAATATTATCCTCAATGGAGAAAAACTGAAAGCCTTTCCTCTAAATTCTGGCAAAAGACAAGGCTGTCCTCTCTCACCACTCTTATTCAACATAGCACTGGAAGTACTCGCTATAGCGATTAGGCAAGAAAAAGATATCAAGGGAATCCAGATAGGAAAGGTAGAAGTCAAGCTCTCGCTGTTTGCAGATGACATGATACTCTACCTAGAAAACCCTAAAATCTCCGTAAAAGATTCTAGAAACAATAGACTCATATAGCAATGTAGTAGGCTACAAAATTAACACACAAAAATCAATGGCCTTTCTATACACCAATAATAATAAGGAAGAAATGGACATTAAGAAAACAACCCCATTCACAAGAGTGCCACACAAACTCAAATATCTTAGAATCAACTTGACTAAAAATCCCTCTAAAGATACCCATGACATTATTTAAAGAAGTGGATCAGGCACTTTTGAAATTCATTTGGAACAATAAACACCCTAGAATAGCTAAAGCAATTATTGGGAAAAAGAATATGGGAGGAATTACTTTCCCTAACTTTAAACTTTACTACAAAGCGATAGTTATCAAAACAGCATGTTATTGGAATAAAGACAGGCCTTCAGATCAGTGGAATAGGCTTGAATACCCAGAGAATGTTTCCCAGACATACAATCACCTAATTTGTGATAAAGGAGCAAGAAATCCTAAATGGAACAAAGTGGTGTTGCACAACTGGCTAGCCAGTTGGAAAAAATTGAACTTAGACCCCCAGCTAACATCATGTACGAAGGTTAAATCCAAATGGATGAAAGACCTCGATATCTAGATATCTAGATATCTATAAGATATCTAGAACAACACATAAGTAAAACACTCTAGGACATTGAGACTTAAGGCATCTTCAAAGAGGAAACTGCACTCTCCACGCAAGTGAAAGCAGAGGTTAACAGATGATAATATATTAAACTGAGAAGCTTCTGTACCTCAAAAGAAATAGCGCCCAGAATACAAGAGCTCCCCACTGAGTGGGAGAAACTATTCACCCAATACCCATCAGATAAGGGGCTAATCTCCAAAATATACAAGGCACTGATAGAAATTTACAAGAAAAAAAAATCTAATCCCATCAAAAAATGGGGAGAATAAATGGACAGACACTTTGACAAAGAAGAAATACAAAATGGCCAAAAGTCACATTAAAAAATGCTCCACATCACTAATCATCAGGGAGATGCAAATCAAAACAAATATGAGGTACCACCTCACACCCCAGAGATTGGCACACATCACAAAGAATGAGAACAAGCATTGTTGGCGGGGATGTGGAGAGAAAGAAACTCTTATCCACTGCTGGTGGGAATGCCGTCTAGTTCAACCTTTATGGAAAGCAATATGGAGATTCCTCCAAAAACTGGAAATCGAGCTCCCATATGACCCAGCTATACCACTCCTAGGAATATACCCTAGGAACACAAAAATACAATACAAAAACCCCTTCCTTACACCTATATTCATTGCAGCACTTTTTACCATAGTAAGACTCTGGAAACAGCCAAGATACTCTTCAACAGACGAATGGCTAAAGAAACTGTGGTACATATACACAATGGAATATTATGCAGCTGTCAGGAGAGATGAAGTCATGAAATTTTCCTATACATGGATGTACATGGAATCTATTATGCTGAGTGAAATAAGCCAGAGAGAGAGAGAGAGAGAGAGAGAGAGATATGCAGAATGGTCTCACTCATCTATGGATTTTAAGAAAAATGAAAGACATTCTTGCAATAATAACTTTCAGACACAAAAGAGAAAAGAGCTGAAAGTTACAGCTCACCTCATGAAGCTCACCACAAACAGGGATGAGTTCTGTTAGAGAAATAACTAAGTTTCGAACTATCCTAATAATGAGAATGTACGAGGGAAATAGAAAGCCTGTCTAGAGTACAGGCAGGGTGGGGTGGGGAGGAGGGAGATTTGGGATATTGGTGATGGGAATGTTGCACTGGTGATGGGTGGTGTTCTTTACATGACTGAAACCCAAACACAATCATGTATGTAATAAATTTGTTTAAATAAAAAAGAGAAATAAGCATCTCTGCACACTGAAAAATTAGAGCAGAGACATATTAGCAAATGTAGGAGGAGTAGAATTGACTCTATGTGAACATATTTAAGTAGAAATAGAGTTATATATCAGAGGAAAGAATTATATTACATGTACAATTACATCTTTTGGTAGGTTTTCTATTTCCTGAGTAAAATGCCATCAGTGAGAAAATTCCTGTTCCCCTATTGGCAGGAATTTAACACATAGAGAAGCAACTGCAGAATCTTTTAAATCTATTTTATTGGCATTCAAGTAGATATATGATAAGTACTCAATTTATCATCAAAAGTCTTTTTATATTTAAGTATTTATTTTCTTTTAGTATCATTCTGCCCTGTCTCTGATTCTGCATACCCCAAAATCTGTACTGATAAAATAAAAATGGTATTATCTGATTGGCATGAGACACAAATCAGAATCTTCCTAAGTTCTTTTTACCTCTTGCTTTTCCTTCTGGTCACAAATATAGAGTCAACATACTTTTACTTGGAAAGAAATGGGTACATTTGTGAGATTTTTTTTCTTGTTAAATGCTAACCATGTTGATAATAATGCAAATAGTAAACTATGGTATTTTGATGACAGCGTTTAGGTAATACATCTTTTTTCCAAATGTTATATGAAAGTCTAGAATTACAGAACACTACTCTACCTGAAAAAATGGTCTGTTTTCACCAAGGAAAATAACAATAATAAACTATTGTTTATTGTCGAATCACCCAAAACTTGAGAGGAAGTGTTCAAAATCTCTGTAGTTGCCACACACACCACTCCATGTTACAGGAAATTGACAACCGCATTTTCTTTCAAATATTCCTTTTGTTATATTATTCATTCATTGTTGCTTGAAGAGAAAGAATTTGCTTATAATTGGTCCTAATAACAGATCTGGGTATAACAAGAAAGTTAAGAAGAAATAAGGAGGGGCCGGGAGGTGGCGCAAGAGGTAAGGTGCCTGCCTTGCCTGCGCTAGCCTTGGACGGACCGCGGTTCGATCCCCCGGTGTCCCATATGGTCCCCCAAGCCAGGAGCGACTTCTGAGCGCATAGCCAGGAGTAACCCCTGAGCGTTACTGGGTGTGGCCCAAAAACCAAAAAAAAAAAAAAAAAAAGAAAGAAGAAATAAGGAACACCAGAGTTAGTAATAAAAACATGGTGACAGGTTCATTCAAAAAGAGGAAACTCAAAGATTCCTTTTAAGACAGTGTGGTAGTTTTATTCTGAGAGTAAGGCATAATCAAAGTGTTCAGAAACCTACTAATGAAATGAAGGAGTGATACTAAAGTCTTCCAGTACAGTGCTCAACTCGGGCTAATCAAAGTTCATGGGAGAGAACATATTTGGGGTCTGTAGGAATCAGGTCAGGCATCAGTAAAGCTGGTTACTACTCTGTTAAAGAAAAATGTAACACAATAAGTATGAGAATATACCAGGTATTATTTTATCCAAGCTCAAAAAGAGTAAAAAAGAAGTGAAACCTAGAATAAGAAAGAACCTGGGCCCGGAGAGATAGCACAGTGGTGTTTGCCTTGCAAGCAGCCAATCCAGGACCTAATGTGGTTGGTTCAAATCCCGGTGTCCCATATGGTCCCCCGTGCCTGCCAGGAGCTATTTCTGAGCAGACAGCCAGGAGTAACCCCTGAGCATCACCGGGTGTGTCCCAAAAACAAAAACAAAAACAAAGAAAGAACCTGCTAGACCCTGAATCATATTCATAACCCAAACCAGAGAACTGGGACTGTATTCAGTGACTTATTCAGCCAGATTCCTTGTGTGTCACAAATAGTGCTCTTATGTATACCTATATTTTTAACATACCTTATTAACAGATAATTAAATAATTATGGGGTATAATTTTAAGAGTACCCTATTTTCACACAAAACACTGAACTTCTCAGCAATCGATTGACCAGTTAATATTATATAATTTCAAAGTGACAGTATTGGAGTTTCAAAGGATGGTCAGCTAGCAACAAGAGTTACTAAACTTTCTGCCAATGAGTTAATGACTTCATTGGTGATACAGTAAGTTTCACAAATTTGCTTGTCGCTGAACTTACTTTTTTCCTTCTCTTCTCTTCCTTTTCTTTTTTCTATTGTTCAAATAATTATGTGTTCAGTTATCTGAAAAGAAATGCATTATAGTAAACTATGTCAACTATGCGATGCATTTTCTTTAAATAAAATAACTTAAAATATTGTAGCATATTTAAGAAAAGTACATTGTTTGCTCTAGAAATAAATTGCCATGTGAAAATCCAAAAAATAAATACTGATCATTGTAGTTCTGCACTGAAATTTAAAAGTAATTCACAGGACTTTATAGAATTGCATGTTTTCTCTAATTCTGTAAGTTTATGTAAAGATAGTAACCAAATAATTTTAATTTCCAAAACCCCTCTTGTTATCACATTCAGTAAGTATATGGGCTGGTTTGATTAATATTATTATTTTTTTCCTACTAAAATGACTCATCTTGTATATTCTTTTAATAATACATAGAGTTGGCTCTGACTGTGGGAAGCTATAAGGAACTGTAACATTCCCAGGGTTCACCCTTCAGTCTCTTTACTTCTGTTCCTCCATCCCAGTACTGTATTCTACACTACAACACTACATCATATCTACAACACTTACCTAAAAAAATCAAAGTCACAAATTTGTGGTTGCAGTTGTGAATTTCCCAAAATCTATGCTTGCACTGCTCCAGGGACTGCTCCTTCCTTGAGCAATGGACATCATCAAGCCAAACCTGGCCCATTCATTCCAGTGTGATATCTTCTCCAGTTTTGGGCTGATGGAGGAAGAGACAGTCCACAGACTAGTTGTTTATATGCCACTTGGCCCTGCATTTCTCCCCAATGATCATCACAGACTGTACCCCCACACATTCTTGTGGAACATCTCTACTCATGCAAAGAGCCATGACAATCTCCTCCTACCAGCCTTAAGTCAAAGGTGTATGCATGGTAGAGAAAATTAGGGGGATTAAAAAGACATGGAAATAGGGTGAGGGAGAATGTTATCACCCGTGTCCACATTTAAATTCCACCAGCACTTGAAACCTCTACCAGTTTCTATGCTTATGGTGTGATTCGAGCTAATGTCTAAATTTAAGTATTTTAATTTTCCCACCTATTTTTAAGAAACATAATATTTATAAATGACTTCCTAATTGTTTTACAACACTGAAGAAGTCAACAAGTACATGGAACAGTGTGCCCTGTATTTATTATATAAAATTCAATCAATAATTCATAATACCAGTGTTTAATGTTTTAGGTCTTTTGATAAACAAAGGTAGATAAACAAAGGTAGATATTGGTATCTTTATCTGAAAACAAGATCATTAACAAGTAACACAATTAAGTTACTTTTCATCATCAGTTGATGCATGACTTAATAACATCCCAAATGACCTTAACCTCTGGATTCCTACCTTCACTTTCTACCCACATGACCTCATCATGGGTGCAGTTGTTTTGTCCCCATAGTTCCGAAAGACAATACCAAAGGCTTGATTCTTGTCCTGAGCAGAATATCTGAGTCAGCCATATGGAGCCTTATCCCTGGATATCCTAAAGCAGCATCTTTTAAACAGTATGAACTTTCCACAACTTAGCTGCCATAACACCATCTTGTCAACTGGAAGGCTTCTGACTGTTGTACACACAGAACCCTTTGTAGTTCACCTTCACTCACCCTTTGCAATGCCTAGGACCATCAGCCAGTTGCACATCTCTGTAACTGTGGAAAAAGAAAAAGGAAGTGTCTGTGCCCTGTGAGAAAACAATCTTGGCTCATAGACTGCTAATGGGAACATAGACTGTTCCAGCCTTTTTGGAAAACAAATTGTACGTCCCCCCAAAAAGTAGAAATTGAGCTTCTGTATGACCCAGCAGTACTTCTCCTGAAAATATGCCCTAGGGATCCCAAAACACAATGTGGATAAGACATTTGCACTCTTACATTCATTGCAGCACTATTCACAATAGCCAGAATCTGGAAATTACCCAAGTGAATGAGAACAGAAGAGTATATAATTATATGATTGTATTAAGTCTCCTCTGAGCATCTCATTAAATATATTAGATATAGTTGTATTTACTTGTGTGTAGTTATATATATTTAATTGCAACTATATATAAATATAAGCATAGCTGCAGTAGTCTTTCATTTCTTTCATATATTTATTTTATTTTTTTTTCTTTTGAGCTACATCTTGTGGTACTCAGGGGTACTTCTGGCTCTGCACTCAATACTGTTTCTTTCATGGCAGCAAGATTGAGGCAGGGTGAAAATTAGAATGAGCATTCTAATTTTTCTCTTATGTTATAAACCACCCTCACCATCCCTGCTGTTTCCAATAACAATTTTCTCAAGTCAATGATGCAGTCTCAGCGTTTAGACTACACAGCCTTTCTCCCCTCTCACCATTTCTTGCCTCCCTCCATCCCTTCCTTTCTCTTATAGTCTCTCTCTCTCTCTCTCTCTCTCTCTCTCTCTCTCTCTCTCTCTCTCTTTCTCTCTCTCTCTTGCATTGGTTGAGGAGTGTAAGCATTATATAGAATATTCTCAATGGTAGCCTGCTCCATTTGGTCTATCTGTATGCTTCAAGAAAGTGGCGAATTTTAGTTAAAAAGTGACATTAAAGCTTATAGAATGACCCAAAGGGAAGTACTCAGAGTTTGAAATAGAGTTGAAACCTGTTTTATGTCCGTAAGAGGGAAATTTGTGTTCTGAACTTGAAACAAAGTTATCAGCTACTTAGATTCCTGGGTTACAGAGACCAAGTGAGTCTAAACTCCCTTGAAAATCAAACACATAGTTTCCTTTTACGATTTAAAAGCAAAAATTAACCCTTATAATAATAATGAACCAGTGGGATGGGGAAACACGAAACTCTATGGGGCCCTTTGTATTAGAGTTTCTCTTCCTTACCAGTATACTTTAAAATTTCCACTCTCCATAGCTTAGAAAGTTTATTCCTCAGGACACCAAAAGATCTTACCTGAGAGGTCAGATCCAGTACAGCTCTAGGTCACTACCTGATGCTTGACTTCTGTGAACCATTTCTCAGTTGCCACAAGACTAGTATGGGATAAAATTGCGCTCTGGTTTTTATCCTCCCCTAGACTATCTCAAAAGACTTAAAGGAGATATCTATATTTTCTTTCTATCTTTCTGTAGACACATTTTCTTAATAGATATAATTTTTAGAGTTTATTTCCATATGTACAGGTAACTTTCCCCATCCATTTTTTTGCTCTAAAGGCAAGTTTCCCTACCTCACCACTTAAGTGAGATGAAATCAGAAGACACACTGTGACGCCCAGGCTTCGACATAGGATCTATGCAAAAACCAAGATCACTAATTGCAGAAGCCTGACTGTGACAACTGTGACTGAGTAGAACTTTTCCTGAGACCATGAAGAAAGACCTTGGTGTTGGAGAATTAGTATGACAGGAGACTGTAGTTGGTCTTATGACAGTATACTTCATGGGTAGAGACGCCCTACTTTTTAGGCTAAGAGTATTTCCTTTCTAATTTCCCCAACATCTACTGCACCAATGCAAACACACACACACACACACACACACACACCACCACCACCACCACCACCACCACCATCACCACCACCACCACCACCACCATCACCATCACCACCACCATCACCACTACCACCACACCAGCCCCTATTTTTTAAATTTTTATTTATTTATATCTTTTAGATAGGGGCTTTCACCTTTTTCATAGAACCTTAGGTCATGAACCACTGTTTTACCTCATATTTTTATATCTTTCTACATGTTGAGAAAAGAAAAAAAAAGTGGATGGGGTCCAGGGGCCAAGTGGTCTCAGGTGCATTGGGCGGGAAAAAAATGGCCAGAACTAAATACCTAAGCCAAAGTTAATGACAATAGAATCAAGAGACCCAAACTATAATAATCAAACACAAAATGGACCTGTTAAACTGGTAGACCAGAGGTCTAAGGATAGAGATATAGGATGCATATGGGCTCTGGTGAAGGAAGGTCAACACTGGTGGTGATAATGGCTCTTATTAACTGTCAATATATACCTGAAATAAAACTATAAAGGACTTGTTGCTGTGGTCCAGTTACATTAGAGAACTTCTTTGAATCCTCTCCAGGAATATCGGTGCATGGAAGGAGGCAAAATATGAAGAAATGAGGGACCACATAAGGTTATATAAGGAGAACAGCATTCTGATCTTTAATATGAAAAATCAGGGGTATATATGGGGGATTTTGCCAACCATTTTTTCTATGGTAAGAAAAGAATGCTCACATTTGTTTCTATGCAAACTAAAAATATCTTGTTAACAGGATGTATCAGTATACATTGATTGATTTACCAAACAATTTATCTGGCATTAGGTGGAACATAGATCTGATGAAGATACATTTCAAGTAAGAGTCCATAATTAAAAAGAGAAGATTAATTTTAACATCTCAAAGCAGTTCCTGTCTGGCTAGTCTTGATGTAAATTAGGGGATATAGGAAGGAGCTGGGTTTCCCTATCAAATTTCCTATTTCTTAGGAGAGTTTTTTTTTAATTAGGGACAAACTTTGTCTAAAAGGAATGCAAATATATACCTGGTAAAAGTTAAACAGTCCAATGCTATATCATGGCCAAACCTTTTGGATGTTAATTCTGAGGTAAAAATTAGTTAGCAAGTACTCAAAGTCCTTTAGACATGTCCCAAAAGTAGAAAATTCTTTTCTGTTAAAAACTGCAAGGACATTTTAAAGACATAGAAGAATAGAATTTGTTTTTAAATGTCTTTTGGTGTTGAGTTTTCCAGGTAAAGAGAAATTTAATCAAGGCTTTATTTGCCTATAAAAATCCTTATATTAGGAAATAAAAGGTTTGACTACATACATACTTAATACAGAAGAAGGGAGATTTATATTTAAGCCAAATAAATGTTTGTTACGAAGCATGAGGAATATCAACTTCACTATCAAAAATCTTGATCAGCCATCCACACTGAGGGAAGATTTCTCAGTGGGCCTTTTGATGAGATTTGGATTAGATAGTGGGAAGTATCTTGTAATTCATAATATTTTTAATAAAACATAAAAAGAGTGATTCTTTAGTGCAAAGTCAGGAGTTACCACTGAGTACTGCTAGGTGTAGCCCCAGAAAAAAAACCCAACAAAAACAAAACAAAACAAAACAAAGCTAAAGCACTTATATGAATAGCCTTTTTTCTAAAATGAGGTCCTGAGTATGGTGTGTCCTGGACTAATAATAAATTCCATGTGCAGTTGAGGTATGCAAAGGTCTAATGTATCAATCTCACATACAGATTGTAGTGGAGGAGTATAGAGGATTAATATGTCAGTTTCTCATTCAGTGGAGGTGTGTGAATGGTAATGAGAAGTCAGTCCTCCATAAGCTTTACCAAAGGGACTCTTCATGTGTGAACAAAGGAGTAGGTTTATGGGGAATAATTTCAAGTGAATGTCAAGTAGATAATCCTACCAATTAGTACTTTTATGAGAGAGAGAGAGAGAGAGAGAGAGAGAGAGAGAGAGAGAGAGAGAGAGAGAGAGAGAGAGAGAGGACCCAGGTGTAAGGCAAATTGTCACAGTCTTAGGAAAATGGACAAAAGAAAGTGGATAAAAACAGTGATTGGTTGGTGATGCCTGAAGAATTTTTCAAATTTAGAAAGTAGATGTGGCCTAGTTAAAGAATACAAGTTTTCAGGTATTGGTGAAAAAAGAGATGTTCTGATGAACAAGATCAGCATAGAGTGTTTTTATTATCTTATTTACCAGTAAAAAAAAATAGTATTTGAGAGGCCAAAGTGGTAGAACAGCAGGAAGGCATGTGTCTTACGCACAGCCGACCAGGGTTCAATTTCTGGCTTGCCATATGGTCCCCTAAGCCTGCCATGAGTGATTTCTGAGCACAGAGGCCCACCAAAAAAACAAACAAAAAAGAGAAAATAGTATTAGATAATTTCTCAAGTTTCTGGTGATTGGTAAAATAAATGTTTTTTTTTTCTTTACCTGATATTATAAAGTTCATGCTGACCATTCTCACATGACTTGTAGTTGGTGCTATTTCCCAGTGTTGTTCTCCTTTGGTACTCTCTACCTCCAAAAATCTAGTTTCCACAACTTTTTAATGTAATATAACATTAGGTTTTGGAGAGAACAAATGGCATCTAAAAATATTTTAAGTACTTGCTTTTGCAACTAAGGTGTGTCTTACCTTATGGTCAACTAGCTAAAATCTCTCAACCTTAAAGGAATTTAGATAAATAGAATATATTTTTTGAAGGGAAAACCAAAAGTAGCACAACACAAAGGAATATGCATAAGGTTGGGGTGGTTGTTATTTATTGGGGCTATTGTTATAACTATCAAATACTTGGGTTTGTTATAATATAAAATGATTTATTTCTTTTTGGCATGAGCATTTTGTTACATAAAATCATGAACTTTATTCTTACTGACACCACATAAATCTTTCAAATTTTATTTATTAAGTATTTATCAGGCACCAATTGCATTCTTGGTAATTTTCTAGAGAATAGAACTGTGACAATGACTATAATTGTCTTTGTCTTCAAGGATTCTTTTTTCCCTTTCTTATAAAACTAGAAGATGAGTAATGTACAATGGGTACAAATAGTAGAATAATAGGACAGAGCATGATTAGAAAGGATAAGAAAGATGGCAGCAAAAGTTCCTGTCAATGTGGTTATAAGTGAAGCAGGATTATATTCTTAGATTTTTCTAAGATCATCTTTTATGGAAACATATAATTCTTCTGAATATCAACTTAATTTTCATTTTACAATAATAATCTTCCTTTTTTGGCCTACATAATATATGACAAATTATTGTAGGTTATCCTTAAAATACAGCTTTTACAAAACTAGTCTGTCTTAAATTACTTGTTATAGAATTGTTTACTTTTGTACCAGGAAGGCTGGCGGAGTGCCTCTATAAACTTATGGCCCCCTGTGAGTTGTTTATTCTTTGAGAACCTGGTTCTTATAAGACTGTTAAAATGAAAATGCTTGTCAGCAGAGTCAGAGGTGGTTTCATGTGTGCTAAATATGTCCATGATGGTATTAAGCATGCTTTCCTTATTGAGGACCTGAAAATTATTCTGAAATGGAAAAGTGTTGTGAAGGTTTAAGTAGAGTCAGGAAACAAAGTTTAAAGAATGCTTTATATTTTTTAAGTAACCAGGAAAAAACAAACAAACAATTAAAGGCTAAAATGCAAAAGATGAATTTGGTCTCAAGGAAAGGAAAGAGATTTTGGTTTTATATATATATGCATATATATTTTTCCTCTATAATAAATATATATGTATATTTAAGAGAAGGAAAAATTTAACAATAACTCAGAAAGCTGGCAAATCAGATATGTGTTAGTCATAACACTGATTAAAGTTTGTCTATATGAGCTACTAGGGTTAAAGCTGCACGTCAGGGGAACAAGCCAGAGATTTTGGAGATGTGGACATTGTGTAGATATGGAGATTGAGTGTATTTAGTAAAGATCACAGTGAAGGAAGAAAGTCTTTTGTGCTATAGATCTCATTGGTGTAAAAATACCATCTGTCACTTGTCTGGCCCATGATTATCCCTTCAAGTAGGCTGGCATGTGATGGAATACAGAAAACATCCCAGCTCTGTTCACTCCTTTATCAAGTAGAAATGGATGGCAAGTTGCCATCTACTCAAATCTACTCAATCTACTCAACCAGGGCTTAAAACAAGCAATATCTTATAGTCTCTTAGTATCTCAAGTCATATGCTTATGTATTATAAAGAACTCTTGGAAATGTACTCTCAAGAGGCACAATGATGAACCAAGTGAATTAATTATTTTAAAGATGAGAATAAAACTCTTTCTAATAACTGAAATAACCTGTTTCTCTAATAATTGTAGAAATGATAAAAGTTTATGATTTTTGAGCCTTTCAATAGTTTTATTGCAACTGATGCTGAACCAATATATCCATGACCAGTACTCAGTCTACTCCTCCAAAATATATGGAGAAACACAGGACCCATTTCTTGATCTAAATGTAAATTTACATACCATGCTCTGATATCATGAAGGTTCTAGTGGCTACTCATCTATGAAACAGCAACTGCATTTTCCATAGCTTTCAGAGCATCTGCCAGTGCTGCTCAAACAAATCCTGGTGTAATTAGGCAGTTCTAATGTAAATGTTTAATAGAGGCATGGAATTCTCATCTGATTACTTTGGTGCTGCAGAGAAACAGGACTTAATTTAACATTAAGCCTGTAATTAGCAAATAGTGCTCTTTTGCTTGAGTAAATGTAATCCCTTGCATTTTGATAATGACTTCCATTCAGAACTAAAATTAAACTAAGTTAGAAAATCATAAAGCTACCTTAGAGTGTTACACTAAGTCAAGCTCCTATTGACAAAAAGGAAATATAAATCACAAAGTACTTGAGCTGGCTTAACTCAGCTTTTTGTTTGTTTACATTTGGATCTGCTAATCTTTTTTGTCTGTATATAAACATTTTATTTATGTCTTTACCTCTATTATCTCTAGTTTATGTTATTGGTTGATATATTTAAATGCTTTGGTGAGGAACGATAAACTAAAATCTATTATTTTTAAATAGAAGTTTAAATAAGTTTTAAATAGAAGGTTGTGCGTTTGATCAGATTGGTGTCTTCAGGTTTCTGAACACCTATCACTGTGTATATCAGAATTGGGGTCTTCCTCCCTCCCTCCCTCCCTCCCTCCCTCCCTCCCTCCCTTCTTTCTTTCTTTTTCTTTCTTTCTTTCTTTCTTTCTTTCTTTCTTTCTTTCTTCTTTCTTTCTTTCTTTCTTTCTTTCTTTCTTTCTTTCTTCTTTCTTTCTTTCTTCTTCCTTCCTTTCTTTCTTTCTTTCTTTCTTTCTTTCTTTCTTTCTTTCTTTCTTTCTTTCTTTCTTTCTTTCTTTCTTTCTTTCTTTCTTTCTTTCTAAATATTGGTCTTTTTTTTTTGCTTTTTGTTTGTTTGTTTTGGTTTTGGGGCCACACCCATTGATGCTCAGGGGTTACTCCTGGCTATGTGCTCAGAAATCACTTCTGGCTCTGAGGACCATCTGGGATATTGGGGTCCATCCTAGGTCAGCTGCGCACAAGGCAAATGCCCTACCACTGTGCTGCTGCCCCACAGTTCCAGCCCGAATAGTCTTTTCTTTATCTCACTGACAAGACTAACTTAAAGATTGAGGTATTTTGTTCACCATTTGATTTGCCATATGCTAGCATGGTGATTGACAGTAATCAGTCAAATTCAGAGTCATATTTGAGGGAAGAAGAATCCATTTAAGGTAACATAGTAAACATTTATCTTTTAGTGAAATGTCTAAAGATCTTGGTACTTTCTTCTTTTTTTTATAATACATCTCACTTTTATTTTTTTTATTTTTATTTTGACCATATTGGCTTACATATCATTCACAGTAGTATTTTAGGCACACATTAACATTGAATCACCAAATTTGTCCTCCCCCACTTTCCCATCCTGCATCCCATATCCCCCCTCACCCCCCCCCCCCCAGGGCCACCAGAATAAGTGGTTCCTTCTGTTTCTAGCTTACTACTTAGTAGATCTTGGTACTTTCATACTTGGTAGTCACTGCAATGAAACAAGTTTTCGGTTAAAAAAATCTACTAAACTAAAATATATAGTGGTGTTTGGTTGAAGCCACTTCTGACACATCCCGTATCACTTCTCCCATTTTAGAATCCATTATCTTTAATTGCCCCTTCTGGGTATCTTGGCAAAATTTTTTTTCTGGCCTTCTTGGAGCTTCTTAGCTCAAAACCCTCAGTTAACACAGTTTGGGGACTATTATGTCAATAACATAATATACTAAAATTCTCCTGTTGGCTTTACCTGATATACAGTATACCTTTGAGTAAAAAAAAAATTCAATTTATATTTTGACATTCAAATAGAAAAATACTGAGTAGAGAATAGTAGCACATGGAAGACATTTCTCATAACAGGCTAATCTGGGAAGATATAATTTCTTTAGAGCTAATATGGTTAAACTATACTTGTCAGTCAATGTTTTGAATTGAAATTAGTACAGACACATAGACAAATTTTAAGAAGTTAAATCTCACAGGCAGGTTACACTGAGGTAGCAAGTGCCCCTACTTTCATGAAAAGTAATAAGCTTAATTTTCTAAATTTCTTCTAATCACTACACACCGCCTAGAATTAAAAATTTAAATCCACCATAGAGATGAGGGCTGGAAGGATCAGCACACAATATGAAGCATACCATAAAGAGTGGCGAATGCAGTTAAAAATAACTACACTAACTGCTATCATTCAAAGATAGTGAGTGAAAGAAATAAAATGCCTGTCTTGAAGGTGCTCTTTTTTTTTATAACTGAGACCCAACTACAAACATGTTTGTAATTATGGTGCTTAAATAAAGATATTATTAAAAAAAATGCCTGTCTCAAATACAGGCAAAGGGTGGGGGAGGACTGAGATGGAGACATTGGTGGTGGGAAGGTTCACTGGTGGAGGGATGTGTTCATCTTTATAACTGAAACCCAACTACAAACATGTTTATAATCATGGTGCTTAAAGGTACTATGAAAAATATAAGAAGCCCACTAAAGCACAGTAACAAAACAATAGTACATAAGTTTTAACTAGCTACAAACAACTCAGCAAACTCTCAGACAATAACTTGAATGACCCTATTGTGAGAAAAAAAGAAAAATTCAAATCCAAATTTCTAAAACGTCACTAATCTTCACAGATTGTTTTTTTCTTTTGCGAGTTACAAGCCAGAATATTCGTTTGTTATGTGAAAGGCATGTGGTACTTAAGTCTGGAAAAATATGAATTAAGAAATTCAATTCTAAAACTAGCTTCTTGTATTATAAGTAAGATATAGCATAAATCTTATATTAGCAATTTCTTTCTGAATCAGACTCTTTGTCAAAGTAAATCATGTTTAATAGCACTCAAAGATTATTTCAGAAAAACCAATTAATTGGTGGTAGCTTTTTCTTCAGTTTTTTTATTTTTCAAACTTTTTTATTGTAAGAATTTATTCAAGAGACAAAATCGATTAACATAATGAGGTAAACTAGCATAACATAATATAGTGACATAACATAACATATAATATAATTGATATAATAATACATGTAAGTCAAAGAAAGTTTCTGATTAAAAACACAATTTTTTATAATGTGTCTTATTTATCTTTCAATAGTAGTATTTTAGGTACATATTAACATTAAATCAGTTTTATTTATGTTGCTATGACATATAATTCAAGATTAAGTAGCAATAATGTTTGAATTATAACTTCTGAAAGAAAGTTAATGTTCAATGCCTTACATGTTAAATGATATAACAAAATGTTAGTGAAATATAAGGCATTCATTTATTCTGGTATTTGTCCAGTGCCTTCTCTTAATATTTATATGCTTAAAATTAATTCTCAATAAAGAGGCAGAAAAGACAGAAAGAAGCCTAAGCATATTGATTTGGGCAACTATATTTACTAGAGTTTAAAACATTGTTTGACTATTTTTCTTGTTGTTTTTGGCCGATACCTGAAGGCACTGAGGGATTACTCCTGTTTTTGCACTCAGAAATCACTCCTGGCAGGCTCAGGAAACCAAATGAATTATGGGGGATTGAATCTGGGCCAGCCCGTGTAAGACAAATGCTCTAGCCACTATACTGTCACTCTGGCCTCAACTCTGTTGACTTTTGTTTTGTTTTGTTTGTTTGTTTTTTGATTTTTGGGTCACACCCAGCGGCGCTCAGGGGTTAATCTTGGCTCTGCGCTCAGAAATCGCTCCTGGCAGGCACAGGGGACCATATGGGATGCCAGAATTCGAACCACCCTCAGTCCTTGATCGGTTGCATGCAAGGCAAATAAATGCCTTACCTTTGTACTATCTCTCTGCACCCCCCCATCCCCGCCTGTTTGACTATTAACTAGAAATGGAAACATTACGAAAATCTCTCAGGCTCTTCTCCTTAATTTCTTCATTTATTTTTATATATTTTTTTTTATAATTTTCTTCATTTATTAATTAATGATTAAAGTGTTTATTTCATGAAGCTGATAGGAAAATTCACTGAAATAAGTCAAATGTTTGGAACACTGTCTGACACATTGTATATGTGCTATGCATTTGTAGATGTCATTATTAATAAATAATGCTAGAGACTACAGCATATTGGAGATTTTAATAATTATTTAATAGGTATCATTGCTAAATAACATCTTTTGGGAGGGCACAACCAGTGGAGTTTAGTTACCAGTCTATCAGAAGTAATTCCTGAGCACCAAGACAGGAGTAATACCTGAGCACTGTTGGTATGGCCACACACACACACACACACACACACACACACACACACACACACACACACACACACACACACACACACACCACATCCCACACACCCCACATACAAAAACAAGACTGCTTCTCACACAAGAAAAGGGAGACAAGTTTCTAGTCAGCCAAAGCTGAGTGATTCCATGACAATTACCTGTGATTATAGACACAATAACAAAACTGTAAAGTAACTGCTTTTAATACATCACATGTGAAAAATTGAGGAATAAAAAGAGAAACTGTCTTAGCTAAACCTGCCTTTTTTTTTTTTTTTTTTTTATTTTTTTTGTTTTTTTTTTTTTGTTTTTTTTTGTTTTTGGGGCCACACCCGGTGATGCTTAAGGGTTACTCCTGGCTATGTGCTCAGAAATCCCTCCTGGCCTGGGGGACCATACGGTTCGTCGGGGGATCGAACTGCCGTCCGTCCTAGGTCAGCTGCGTGCAAGGCAAACGCTGCGCCACCTTTCCGGCCGCAGCTAAACCTGCTTTAACAATGCTTAATATTCTAAATGTTTTAAACCAGGGATTTAAAAACCTTTCCCACTTTCCCACTCTAGAAATGCACCATGGAAAGCATGGCAAAACAAACAAACAAAAAACCCTCTAACTGATTATGTGGTTGATTTTTGAATGAACTGTTGGTCTTTGTGCATTCAGAAACCTTTTAGGGTCTACTTTTTATTGTTTGTTCTTTTTTGGAAACCCACATTCAGTTAAAGGACCTCATAAGGGTGTGATTACTATAGCTTAATAAAGTAGTGCATAAACAGCTGGCATTTATTTCTCATAGTTATGGAGGCAGAAAAATGACACAAGCAGACATCAGCAGCTTCAGAGAACATCTGCTGACTCCTCTCCCCTACAATGTTCGTTTCCTTCAAAGGCTCCATCTCCCAATACAGTCACTGTGGAGCTAGTTTCAACATGTACTTTTGAGGCTCTCAAATAATTAGTATATAAAAAATATTTTAAAACACAGTCATGACATAAGGAAAAAGAAAATGCAGAAGGATGGTCTTTATTTTGGTAATATATTCACAGGTTTTGGCTGATTATATTTGCTTTAGTAACAATTCTCTGATCCTTTTACTTTCAGTCTGCCCCTTGACTAATATAGTTATTCTGAAGTGGAGTGAATGGTTCAAACTTTCATTTATGAGGTTCCTGTCACTGAGCTCTTGACACTTTTCCAAATATAGGATCACCAATGTCTTATATTCGTTGCTATTAATAATATTAAACATTACAAGGGATTAAGCATTAAAGCATTAAGCATTAAAGGGGATCCTTTAGGTTTCATTCCTCCTTCTCACTTCGTTGTGCAATTAGCACTGTAATTACCTTGATATTTCAGATTTTATCCAAGTTGCTGACTGTACTTTCTTTCCCTGGAATATTTGTTTAGTATCATGAAGATATTAAAAGCAATCATGTGGGGCCGGAGAGTTAGCATGGAAGTAAGGCGTTTGCCTTTCATGCAGGAGGTCATCGGTTCAAATCCCGGTGTCCCATATGGTCCCCCGTGCCTGCCAGGAGCAATTTCTGAGCCTGGAGCCAGGAATAACCCCTGAGCACTGCCGGGTGTGACCCAAAAACCACACACACACACACACACACACACACACACACACACACACACACACACACACACACACACACAAACCAAAAAGCCAATCATGTATTGGGGCCCGAGTGGTGGTGCAAGCGGTAGGGCACTTCCCTTGCATGTGGCTGATTCAGGACAGACCTGGGTTTGATTCTTGGAATCCCATATAGCTCCCCAAGTCCAAGTTAGGAGTGATTTCTGAGCTCATAGCCAGGGGTAACCCTGAGTATCACTGAGTGTGCTTCCCCCTCCCCCCCAAAAAATCAGATATCAAAGTTTCTTTTAATTGCCCATATGCCCAATAGAATCATATGGTCCTGGAAAAAGATTGCTACACAGAATATATTAACACAGTAAACTTTCTAAAATGTTAATGTGTTCCCTCTCATATCTCTTCTAAAAAACAATACTTTACTTGAACACTGCTGTGTAACAAGGTATTTCCAAATATAGTTTTTTTTCATATTTAACTGTTATTGATGATTGAGTTTTCAGTCATATAGTGTACAATAACCCTTCACCAATATCCCCAGTTTCTCTCTTATTTGCTATCACTCCACCTGCTTGCTTCTGTGGCAGACATTATAGTATCTCTCTTTTCACCATTTAGACAGGGTGGTATGCAATATTGTTATTGAAGGGGTATCATGATATCACTTTAACTCCTTTCAGTATCCGGTTCTTGTTTAGAGTGATCATTTCCAACTATCATCATCGTAGTGGTGCCTTCTCTTCCCTAACTGCACTGCCTTATATTTGTGGCAAGCTTTTTACCATGGACTGGTCCTCCTGGCCTTCATTTTCTCTGGGTTTTATTGCTATAATATTTTTTTATATTCCACAAATAAAATCATTCTATGTCAATTCTTCTCCATTGACTCATTTCATTCAGCATAATACTCTTGATATCCAAACATGTGCAAGCAAATTTAATGAATTCATTTTTCCTAACATCTGTGTTATCTTACATTCTGTAGATGTATCATAATTTTTATTCATTTGTCTGTTTTCAGCACTTTGGCTCTTTCCAGATTCTGGCTATTGTAAATAATGCTGCTATAAGCATAGGAATGCAGAGGACTTTTATTTTGGCCTCTGAGGGTATATTCCTAGTAGTATTGCTGGGTCACATGGAAGCTCAATTTCTAATTTTTTGAGGAATACCCATATTGTTTGCCCAAAAGCCTAGACCAATAGACATTCCCACCAGCAGTGAATGAAAGTTCCTTTTTCCCTGTAACCTTATCAGCCCTGATTGTTTTTGTTCTTTTTGAATTGTGCGAATCTGACTCTCAAATTTCTTTTTTATACATGTATATAATTTTTATATAATATATTTTTAATTACTTCATTTAAGCACTGTGGTTTTGCTCATGCTTGAGTTTCTGTCATAGAATGTACACCACTCTTACTAATACACTTTTCCTGCTACCGATATCCCCCAGTTTTCCTCCCACACATCCATCTCTGCCAGCCTCTTGAGCAAGTATTACTTTTGTTTCTCTCTCTCTCTCTCTCTCTCTCTCTCTCTCTCTTTCTCTCTCTCTCTCTCTCTCCTTTTTGACACTGTGGTTTGCACTATAGTTAATAAAGGGGTGCTATGCATGTCACTTTTTCCCTTTCAGCCCCAGATCTTCTGCAGAGTAATTAGTTCAACTATCATTGTCATACTGGACTTGTTCTGCCCTAACCGTACTCCCTGATCATTGTGGCAAGTTTTCTACCATGGAATGGTCCTCCTGGCCTTCATCTGTATTGTCTCTGAATATTATTGCCATACTATCTTTTATTTTTATATCTCCCACAAGTGAGTGAGATTATTCTGTGTCATTCCCTCTTCTTCTGTTTCATTTCATTCAGGATAATAATCTCCATATCCATTCATATATAAGCAAATTTCATGACTTCATTTTTCCTAATGATTTCATATTATTCCATTGCTACACATTTCTTATTTTATGATACTGTTATTCTATTATGAGTTGAGAGTCTATGTTCCCTATTTCTTCATCTGGATGACTCCTGTGGAAGTAACTATTAATTTATAAGGCTAATTTATCCAAAGCAATACAATTCCCACTTGGTTATTTTTCTTTCTCATAGTTTGTGCTCAACCTCCAAAATGACACAGGTACTCTAGTTACCCTAAATCCACTATAGGAGAAATCATGTGAAAAGGACACATAAAAACACAAATATTTGATTATCAGTTGTACATTTTTCCAAATTTTCAAACATGTGAGTGAATAAAACCTCAGATGATTTCAGCCTTTGGCCCTCTTTAGTTGATACACTTCTTTCAAGTCCTGCACAAATCGTACATTTAAGATAAAAAAAATAAAAGATATTTTGTTTGTCTGACTGTTTTGAAGCCAGAACTGGTAGTGCTTAGGGCTTACTCTTAGCGTTTGGGCTATTTCTGGCATTCTCAAGGGACTATATAGGGTGCTTGGGATCAAATCTGGGTTTGCCACATGCAAGGCCAGTGACCTATCTGCTGTGCTATTGTTTTAGCACTCCAAAATAAGGGTCCCTTGATAGTATCAGCTACTAAATATTTTGGGAAGTCCTTTTAAAATGCATAAAAAGAGAACCAGAATAAATATTACAATCGTCAAGTACAAATATTTTGTACTTGAGATGCCAATGAGATGCCAATTGTGAAAGATGCAGCTTCCTCTTCCACCCTTTGACTCTTATCTAAACATTATCTACATAATGTTTAACAGGATAAATAACCATTTTTGTAAGAGACAACATATAAATTAAAATTACCCATAACAAGACAGCTAAAGATTGAATAGACCATCCCAATATTCTATAGAGCTGGCTGCTTTTGCATAATGAGATATGTATGAATTCTATTGATTTATGTTATATTTCTTTTATTTTGTTTGTTTGTTTTTGTTTTTGGGTCACACCAGGCAGTGCTCAGGGGTTACTCCTGTTTCTATGCTCAGAAATTACTCCTGGCAGGCTTGGGAGACCATATGGGATGCCGGGATTTGAACCGGATTCGAACCACCATTCTTCTGCATTCAAGGCAAACGCCTTACCTCTATGCTATCTCTTCGGCTTCTATTTCTTTCATTTTTAAGTCAAGTTTTATCTTAGGTGCAATGGTCTGAACAATACTATAATTTTATGTTACTCCTTTGTTGGTTTGCTGACAGTGGTGAAGAGCTAACCTAATCCAGAATGTGTGTTTGTTCAATTGCCAATGAACGTACAGCTCATGCTGGAAGGAGTTTAGTGGTATTCTTAAGTAGCTGCTTAGTTAACTTGAAGCATAAAGAACTTGATACTATTTCTGAAATAGTATCTGAAATATCTATATCCATAGGTATTTTTTGCTATCTTTATAGACTGTTGGCCACAGCACTTGAGGATAAGGCTTGCACATTTGATCTTCACTAGGGATTGCAACAGGTTGGTTGAGGAACTTTTAAACATGCTTGACAGGGACTGAACTTTTTGGCAATGTGGCTTACAAAAGTGCTCAGTGGTGATTACTACACTCTTGATTACAGTGGAGCTCACACTCTTTTGTGGTCTTGGATGTTTCACAGAGCAAAACTTTAATTCAAATTACATGAGTATAACAGTATATAATGTTACCAATCACTGAACAGTTTATTCTTGACTGGTGCATGATGCTTTTGCAAGTTACAGTTCAGGGTCCAGGTTTCTTCTACCTTTTATTTAGTTTACAATTCTACAAATCATAGCCAGTGATCAAGACTTTAATAAATGAACAAGAAAACCAATTAATAAAAATTTAAAAATAAAATTAAAAAAATTTTTGGTTCTTTGGTTCATCTGTACAATAGCTGAGATTTGGAATCAACCTACATATCCAACAAAAAAGGAGTGGATCATGAACATATGGTACATATTATTTAGTTATATATATTATTTGTATATATTATGCATATTGTATATATTAAACATATTATTTAGTTATATATAAACATATGTAATATACATAAATATATACATATATGTAATGGAATACTACATGGCTATATAGAGTGATGCAATCATGCAATTTGTTGCAACATGGATGGAACTGGAAGATAGGTTAAATGATGTAAGCCAGAAGAAGGATGAATATCAAGATAAATACAAGATGATATCACATATATGTGGTATTAGAAAAAATTGGCATGGAAAATACAACTATTTAAAGGTAGATTATCTCAATCACTTTTGGCTGTAGAGTATAGTGAAAAGAAAACAGAGTGAAGGTGGATAAAGATATATATTATATATATTATATATTATATTATATATTATATATAAAATAACTGAACAGCATTGAGGAATTCAGATATATTGGTGGTGTTAAAGAAAATGTGGCAAGATTTTTTTTGCATAGCACAGTAAATGTTGGGGAAATTAGAAAGGAAATTTCCTTATCTATAAGATACAGGGTGTCTCTACCCATGAAGCTTACCATCATAAGATAGTCTATAGACTCTGGGGCATGTTGGTTGTCCTACTCAAGGTGTTTCTTTATGGTCCCAGGAGAACTTCTATTCAGTTGCAGTTTTCAAAGTCAGTCTTGTGTAATTAGAGATCTTGGAAAACCTAGATATTTTGTTTAAAATGACTACTGTGCTATGAATTCATCTAGACATAGTTCTAGAAGTCACATTTTTGTCTGATGGAGTTCTGCTGGCTAAGACCAAGTTTAGACCAAGATGTATCAATGGTCCAGTTATGCAGAGAACCAGTTTAGAAGCTTATAAAGGATCAAGTTGTTGGTCATTTGGTATCTGCTAGAGCAAATCAAATTCAGCCATAAACTTCTCTCAATGGAAGTTTTTTTTTGAGGGACCAGTAGTTAACAGCAATTTACCAACACAGCTCAGATTTGATTCCTGCTACCAGATGATCCTATGAATAAGCACGGTTGTATCTCTGTAAGGACTCATCACAGACATGGGGCCCAGGTAAACCTTGGCACTGCAGATCCAGTGCTTCATTTTCTAGACTTTTTAACCTAGATTGCTGACTGGTCTCCTGACTACCTTTTTGTAAGTATCTTTAAAAAAAAAAAGATTGATACTCTTCTGGAATTGGAAGCACTTTTCAACATAATCATAAAGTGCAATCCTATTATTTGCTAAGATTTCTTTAGAAGATAATTTGTACTCTTGGATTTGTTGTGTTAAATGATTAGGATTTAAATGGAGTGGCAACTTCTACAGCATTTTGGACCACTAAGACTGTTCAGTTACATAAATAATGATTCAAACTGACATATGGACCTGAATTTTATTGCCATTTAAAAAATAAGGAAAAAGTAAATGTACAAGTATGGCACTTGACTTGCATTTGATAGTTCTGAGTTTGATCCCTGGCACTTCATATGAGTGTAGAACCAGGATAAAGTCCTGAGCACTGCCGGGTGTGTCCCAACTCCATTTCTCCTGTCAAAGAGAATTTTGTACCTATTTCTATCACTTTTCTTGAATTGCCTCTGATCATCCATAAATATGCAAGAAAAAGGGGCTGAAGTGGTAGTACAGCGGATAGGGCACTTGCTTGTCATGTTTGATCCTGGACATCCTTTATGGTTTCCTAAGAGTAATTCCTGAATGCAGAGCAAGGAGTGACCTCTCAAAACAGTCAGATGTGGCCTCTAAAAAACCCCAAAAAGTGCAAGAGAGATCATGGAAGAAGAAGCAACCATTTATTGAAAAGAAAGGGTGGTCATGGTAAGAATTATATTAATAGAACCAAAGGAAATAAATAGGAACCCACAAACCAATCTAAATGGTGATCTGTGATCCTGGAAAGTCTTTCTTGATTTTCTTTTCTATCAAATGCTGAGCTGAATTTGAAAATGTCTAAGGTTTCTCATAGCGTTGTGATTCTGTGTTAGTGCTGTAATTTAGTATAATTTAGTAAAGATTATTTATTTTAACCTAGAGTATCTTTTATATTTGTTTACTTGTTTTGAATAACTAAAAAAATGCCATCTCTTAAAACTAATATCTTTTGATGTTTCTGGATTCTACACTTACTAGCTGCAAACAGTAGAGGTCAGACAAAGAACAGCTTTATTATTATTTTTTTTTATTAAAGTTTAAACTCTATTTTCCATTGTTTTGCTAGTGTAAAGTTATTGGGTATCACTATGACAATGATAGTTGGAAATTATCACTTTGGACAAGAACTGAGTGCTGAAAAAAGATAAAATTATATGCATAACACTTCAGTTATAGTATTGCAGACCACAGAGCCTAAAAGGAAAACAGAAAAAGAGACAGACAAAGACAAAGATGAAAGAAACGTCTGCCATAAAGGCAGAATGGAGTGGGGCAGGAGGGAAATTGGGTGCATTGGTGATAGGAAATGTGCACTGGTGAAGGGATAGGTGTTGAAACATTATATGATCGAAACTCATGAACAACTTTGTAACTGTATTTCTTGATGATTCAAATAAAAAGTTATTTAAAATGACTATCCGATATGTGCTGTGCGTATTTATAACTTTTTTTTCACTTTTTGGAGAACACCCTGAACTGCCCAGGGATCATTGAAGTGTTCAGAGGACCATATGCATATTCAAGGACTGAACCCAGGCTGGCCTTGTGCAAAGCAAGCATCCATTATAGCCTATCATCCTCAATATGAGTTTTTAAATGAAGTCTTGAGTCCTCATTTTTGTATATTTTAACAAATATTCTCAATTTGTTCACAATGAAAAATATTTCTCCATAGTTTAAAAATTTAAATGGTAAAAACATACTTTTAATACTTGTACCAAAAGCTTTCATTTATCTCACACAAAAGTTTAAAGAAGGCTTAAAATAAGTTTTATAATCAAATGAATGAATAGCAATCCTTATTTTCTTTAAGTAAATATGCAATTTACATTTTTGAATGCTAGTTGATACAATTTCTCTTCTTTTTTCCCACAACACTCAATGATAGAATCCTAGTAAAATGTAGAAAGCAATTCATTTGTCTACAGTCTTAGAAAAATCTTTTAAAATAAAAAAAATTATAAAGCATAATGAGGAAGAAAGTACTAAATCCTTATCAAACTTATTTTCTATTGATCTATTTTGTTGATTCTATCATCTAGTTTGTGTTTGAAATTTTATTTTATTGAACTCTAATGCTAATCTAAACTTGCTTATTTATTCCATTGTCACACACTTATGTGTATTAGAATAAATATACATTACATTTCATTAATTTCTGAATTGTTCCATTGTTAGCCAAGATGAATTCATCCATGACTGGTTAAACTAGTTAGTCCACAGTGATAAAAGAGAAAGACTATTAAAAAAGTATAAAAGGATAGAAAAACATTTAAAAACTTTGGTTTTGGTTTTGGGCCACACCTAGAAACCCTTAAGAGCAACTCCTGGCTCTGTGCTCAGAAATAACTCCTGACAACTTCAGGAGACTATATGGGATGCAAGGTATCAAACCCAGTTGACCTTGTGCAAGGCAAATGCCCTACCTGCTGTGCTATTACTCCAGCCCTATAATTTTATAAATAATTTTAAATAAGTAACCATGATTTTCAAAATGAAAGTTGAGTTTTAGGTATATAGTATTTCAACACCAGTAGCAATTTCCCTCTAGCAGTGTTCTCATATTCCATTCCCACCCCCAGCTCTAGCCCACCCCATCTTCTAGCCTGCCACCTTGACAAGCACATTACAAAGTCTCAGTGGTTGCTGTGTAGATCTCATGTTTAGAGTGTTAATTAATATGTGTTTTGGATATAAAGCTATGCCACTTTCCCACATCACCAATGTAATTGAAGATCTGATCTCTCTTAGCCCATTACTTTTCTTTCTAATTTTCTCCCTTCTTCCATTGATTTTGTTTCTTCTCTTTCCTTTTACTTCCTAAACTCTGGAATCAAAGGCTGATCTAGACATCCACTTTTACATATAACATTGTCTCATCTAGTTATTCTAGATACCCCAGATAAGTGAGATTATCCTGTGTTTTTCTTTTTCTCTGGCTTATTTTAATCAACATGATGTCTTCCAGTTACAAACAGGTTGCAGAAAATTGTATGCTTTTATCTTTCCTTTCAACTGCATAATATTCCACTGTGTGTATAATTTATTCAGCTGTCATTGGATACCTACCCTGATTCCATATCTAAACTATCCTCCTACAGGGCTACAATGAATAATGAATGAATATATGGTGTTCATACATTGTTTTGAATGTTTTATGTCCTGTGTGTAGATGCCCCAAAGTGGAATTGCTGAATAATATGGCAGTTCAATTATCAGTTTACTGAGTACTCTATACTGTTCCACAGGAATTGAACCATACAACATTTCTATCAGCTATGGATGGGAGTTTCTTTTTACCATGTCCCTTCCAGCACAGGTTGTTCCATTATCACTTTTTCATCCTGATTTGAATTTTCCTAATGATAAGTGATAATTTGTTGTGCCTACTAGTTATCTACCTGTCTTTATCTGATTAATATCTATTTCCTCTCCCCAATTTTGATAGGAATTTTTTATTCTTTTGTGGACAACTGCGTATTTGATATATTATGGATATCAATCCTTTAGCTAATATGTTGAATGTAAATATTTTTTCTAGCTAGCTGTCATTTACTTTTAGCCTATGTTGCTTTTGCTATGAAGTTCTTTAATTTAATGTAGTGATATTTTTGTTTGCCTTTTCTAGTGATATAAGATTATTTAACACACATTTGAGGGCCAAATCTTGCAATGTTAAATCTATATTTTACTCAATGTATTTTATAGTTTCTGGAGATCTCTTTGATACACATTGAATTGACTTTTCTGTAAGGTGTGAATTTCTTTAATTTCTTTCAATTAGTTATCCAGTTTTCCCAGTACCATTCATTTTATGTTTTTAGTACCTTTATCAAAAATGAACTGTCTCTTTATAAAAGGCTTTGTCCTTGGATATTTGATTCTGACCCATTGATTGGAGAGTTTATTTATTCCAGTTTTTATCACTATAGTTTTATAATAAAATTCCAAATGAGATGTGATGCCTGCACATTTCTTATTTTTCTATATGGCTTTAGCTATTAATTGTCACTTCTAATTTTATAAAAATTTTATTACATTGAAATTCGAATTTGGATGGGGATTGTTTTGAATATACATAATAATTTAAGTAGGATACTCATTTTAAAAATATTGATTTTTTTTCCAATCCATGAACATTATATAAATTTATTCTGCCTTTTTATTGTTATTCAGAATTATAATGGTCTCCATCTGCCTTTATTCAAAGTTATAATTGTATAGATTTCCCCATCTTTTAAGTTTATTCTTAGATATTTGATGTTTTTGGACACTATTTTAAATGGATAAACTCATTTATTGTTTTATATATGTGGCATATTTCTGTGTCAATTTTGGAGCAGGCTATATAGCTGTGTTGGTTTGATTCTTAGAGCTTTTTTTAAAACAATTTAGAGTTTTTATGTGTTTTATAAGATCACCTACATATCATGATGATTTGTGTTCTTGTACAATTTTGATGTTTATAATTGTTTTTCATGCCTGATTGCTATTTCTAATTTTACATAGACTAAAAGTGGAAATTTGAACCTTTTCTCTCACACTTTGTCTTAAAGAGAATGGTTTCAGTTTTTCACTATTGAATGGTATTGACTGTGGGCTTTTTTTTTTTTTTTTTTTGGTTTTTTAGGCCACACCCGTTAGATGCTCAGGGGTTACTCCTGGCTACGCTCTCAGAAATTGCCCCTGGCTTGGGGGACCATATGGGACGCCGGGGGATCGAACCGTGGTCCTTTCCTTGGCTAGCGCTTACAAGGCAGACACCTTACCTCTAGCGCCACCTCGCCGGCCCCTACTGTGGGCTTTTTATATATAGCTGTTATCATCTTGTTTTGTTTTGGTTTTGGTTTTTTGGTTTTTGGGCCACACCCAGCGGTGCTCAGGGATTACTCCTGGCTGTCTGCTCAGAAATAGCTCTTGGCAGGCACGGGGGACCATATGGGACACCGGGATTCGAACCAACCACCTTAGGTCCTGGATCGGCTGCTTGCAAGGCAAACACCACTGTGCTATCTCTCCGGGCCCAGCTGTTATCATCTTGAGGAAGTTTTCTTTGACTACTATTTTGTTGAGAGGTTTCTTTATAATCACAAATAGATATTGAATCTTGTCAAAGGCTTTTCACCATCAATTTTTTATATGCAGTGCAGCATATTATGGTAATTGATTTGCATATGCTGAGCCACTCTTCTATTCCTGGTATGAATCACTCTTGAGTGGGTTGTTGAATCTTTTGTTTGGAATCTCTAAGCTAAGGTTTTGCTCAGGATTTAGGTATTGTTATTTATCAGGGAGATTAGTCTTACATTTTTTTTTTCTAGAAATGTCGGTCAGCTTTTGGTATTAGTGTATTTTAGCTTCACAGGTGGTATCAGGAAGAATTCTTGTGTTTTAAGTATTTTAGAAGAGCTTAAGGAGTAAAGACAGAAAAATCTTCTCTGAAAGATTTATAGTCCTCACTAGCTAACCCAGTTATACCAGGACTTAGTGTTTCCATTTTCTTACTTAGAACAGCTTTTGGTGCATCCCATTCTTTATTCTCACTTCAAGGAACTTTTTAATTATTTTCTTGATTTCCTTTTTGATCCTGTTTAGCAGTTTTTTGTTCAGTTTCCAAGGATTGGAAGTTTTCCTTATCTTCTTTCTGTGATTAATTTCTACTTTTATGGCATTGTGGTCTGAGAAGGTAGTTGGAACAATTTCTATATTTGTAAAATTTCTATATTTGTAAAATTTCTATATTTGTAAATTTTTGAGGGCTTTTTCATTCTGTTCTATGTGCACCAGAGAAGAAAGCATACTCTTGCTTTGGGGATGTAGAGTCCTAAATATATCCAGCAACCCCAGTTCTTTTAACTACTGTCGGGCTCTTGTCTCTTTACTGATATTCCATATAGGTGATTTATCTATATAGTGGAGGAAATGAGGTGTTTAAGTCTCCCACAATAAAAATGTTTCTGTCAATGTGTTTCTTTAAATTAGTGAGCAGAAGCTTTTTTTTTTTTCTTCCCGTTTTGGTTTTTAGTTTTTGGGCCACACCCAGTGACACTCAGGGTTTACTCCTGGCTATGTGCTCAGAAATCGCTCCTGGCTTGGGGGACTATATGAGATGCTGGGGATCTAACCGTTCCGACCTAGAACAGCTGCATGCAAGGCAAACACCCTATGGTTGTGCCACAGCTCTGGTCCCTAATTTGTGAGCAGAAACTTTATGAACCTTGCTGAAACTTCATTTAGCACATAAATATTTGATGATAGTATCTCTTGATCTGTTGTTCTCTTAACCAATATCTATAACTATTTCTAATTCCTTTATATTGAATGACATTTGATCTGATATAATTTTGACTGTCCCAACTTTTTGTGCATGTCTTCCATTGACTTGTATGTTTGTTTTTCATCCTTTCACTTAGAATCTATATATATCCTGTGAAATTAGAAGTGTTTTCTATAGGCAGAAAATAGATTCATTTATTTTCCTGATTTATCCAGCTACACCATATCTTTTCCAGAAGAATTTAGCTCATTGTTATTGAGAGATCATTGACATAAAGGGCTGTGTTGCTATATATGTGTGGATTAAAGTTGTTTTCTGCCAGAATTTTTTATTAGTTACCTTATTAAAGGATTGTCTTAATTTTTTAAAAGCTTTCATATCTTGCCCATCTGAAAAAGTTCTTATCCCTTTCTCAAATATAAATAATAGCTGTGCAAAGAAGTGAACTCTGGGATATTGGTTTTGTTAAGTATTTTAAATATGTCATTCCACTATTCCCTGGCTTTTATGATAGCATATGAAAGGTCTATTGCAAATCTGTTTTTTGGCTTTATTTCTACTTTTTTCCATTAAAAATACATTATTTACTTGATTCACTACGAGATACACAATTATAAAGTTGATCATGATTCAATTTCAGTCATACAAAGTGCAACACCATGGCACATTTCCACCACCATGTCTGTTCCCTTCTTCCCTCTGTTGCAAATCTTTAGTTACTTCCCTTGAATTTGAGTTTTTTTCTCGATAGGCTTCTTTACCTTTTGATTTTACCGTTTTGATTACTGTGTGTTTTGACATTGTCTCTTTTTACAACAACAACAAAAACAACAATGTCTTAGTCTTGCAAAAGCAAATAAAGGAGGGTGACATTTTTGAAAGGAGAGTCATATTTAAACAGCAAAGGGGGAAAAAGGAGATGAAAAAGGAAAAAATACAGAAATCAGCACAATAAAACCAGGGTTTAAAAGTCTGGGCATACAAACATGAGCAGTACAGGTTGTTTATGGAAAAACCCTCACAATGAAGGACAAATTCACATTGCAAATTGAATACTAAGCTTGACTCTATATGATGCTTATCCACTAGATGTCAGTAAAACATTTCATTCAAATAAAATAAATTTGTTAAAAATAATATCTTTATTTTAGCACCATGATTACAAACATGTTTGTAATTAGGTCTTAGTCATTAAAAAGTACACATAAAGCAAATTTCCTACCACCAATGCCCCCAATTACCTCCTCCCCCACCCTCTGCCTGTATTTGAGACAGGCATTCTATTTCTCTCACTCACTACCATTGTCATGATAGTTATTAATGTGGTTATTTCTCTAACTGCATTCACCACTCTTTGTGGTAAGCTTCATATCCTGGCATGGTCCTTCCAGTCCTCATTTGTATTGTCTCTGGGTATTATTACAATATGTCTTTTATTTTTCTTAAATCTCACAGATGAGTGAGACTATTCGACATCTATCTCACTCCCTCTGACTTATTTCACTCAGCATAATAGTTTCTATGTCCATCCATATATAGGAAAATTTCATGACTTGATTTTTTCCTGACAGCTACATTGTATATGTCTACCACCGTTTCTTTAGCCACTCAATTATTGGGCATTGGGTTGTTTCTAGATTCTGGTTATTTTAAATAGTGTGCAGTTAATATAGGTTTTCAGAGGGCATTTTTTGTTTGTGATTTTGTGTTCTAAAGGTATATCCATATGAGTGGTATAGATGGATCATAAGGGAACTCAATTTTAAGTTTTCTGAGGAATTCCCATATCCAGAAAATATGGAATAGACAGCATTTCCTGCAGCAGTGAATGAGAGTTCCTTCCTCTCCACATCCCTGCCAGCAATGATTATTCTTGCTCTTTGTGATGTATACCATCTCTGTGGTGTGAGATGGTACCTCATTGTTTTCATTTGCATCTCCCTGATGATGCACTCTGTTGGGGTGCATTTTTTTTTGGTTTTTGGGCCCACCCGGCGGTGCTCAGGGGTTACTCCTGGCTGTCTGCTCAGAAATAGCTCCTGGCAGGCATGGGGGACCATATGGGACACCGGGATTCAAACCAACCACCTTTGGTCCTGGATCGGCTGCTTGCAAGGCAAACGCCGCTGTGCTATCTCTCCGGGCCCCTGGGGTGCATTTTTTATGTGGCTTTTGGCCATCTGTATTTCTTCTTTGAGGAAGTGTCTGTCACTTTTTATTCTCATTTTTGATTCAGTTAAACTTTTCTTTTTTTTAAAGTTCTGTAAGTACCTTGCATTTCTTAGATATTAGCCCCTTATCTGAGGGTATTGGATCAATAGTTTCTCCTATTCCGTGGGTGGCCTTTGTATCTCAGTTACTATTTCCTTTGAGGTGCAGAAGCTTTTCAGTTTAATATAGTCTCATTAGTTTATCTCTGCTTGCACTTGTTTGGATAGTGATGTTTCCTCTTTGACGATACCTTTAACCTCAATGTCCTGGCGTTTTTACCTATGTGTTCTTCTATATGCCTATGGTTTAGTCTGATATCAAGGTCTTTAATCAATTTGGATTCGACCTTTGTGCATGGTGTTAGATGGAGGCTCGAGTTTGCTTTTTAGAATGTGTCTGACTGGTTGTTCCCAAACCACTTGTTGAAGAGGCAGTTTCCCTTGCTCCATCTTAGATTTCTTGTCTCTTTATCAAAAATTAATTGATTGTATGTTCAAGGAACATTTTCTAAATATTCAAGTCTATTTCACTGATCTGAGAGTCTGTCTTTATTTCAATAAAATACTGTTTTGATGACTATTGCTTTATAATACAATTTAAAATTGGGGAAGCTTGATGCTTCTCATATTCTTTTTCTTCAGTGTTGCTTTAAATATTTTGTGTTGTTTATTTTTCAAATAAATTTTAGGAGTGTTTGATCCACTTCACTGAAGAATGTCATGGATATCCTTAGAGGAATTGCATTGAATTTGTACAATGCTTTGGGGAGTATTGTCATTTTAATGATGTAAAGCTTCCCAGTCCATGAACACAGTGTATGTCTCCATTTCTTTTTGTCCTTTTTTACTTATTAAAGCAGTATTTTGTAGTTCTCTTTATAGGCCCATTACCTCTTTCATTAAATTAACTCCAAGGTATTTGAATTTCTATGGCACTAATATGGGTGCGATTTTTTAAGGCCCATTTCTTCTCTCTCATTATTTGTGTATAAGAAGACCATTAATTTTTGCTTGTTAATTTTAAAAGCCTGCTACTTTGCTATCTGATCCATTGTCTCTAGAAATTTTTTAGTAGAGTCTTCTGAGTTTAATAAATATAGTATATGTCATCAGTTAAGAGGAAGAGCTTAACTTCTTCCTTTCCTATCTGGATGCCCCTAATATATTTTTCTTGCCTAATTGATTTGGCAAGTTCTTCCAGTACTTTATAAAATTGGAGTGGTGAGAGGGGGGAAACCTTGTCTTGTACCATATTTTAGAGGAAAGGTTTTAATTTTATCTGCATGAGGTAAAATATTTGCCATGGCTTGTGGTAAATGGCCTTTATCAAATATGGGTCTTGGAACTTATCAAATGCTTTCTCTGCATTATTTATATGATCATATAGTTTTCATTTTTTTCTTTTGTTCATACTAAGTATTACATTGATTTATTTGCATATTATTTATTTGCTGTTAAACCATCCTTGTATTCCTGAAATAAAATCTAATTAATCATGGTGTATGACCTTCTTGATAAATCATTGGATCCTATTTGCCAGGATTTTCTTGAGAATCTTTGCATCTGTGTTCATCAGGGATATTGGTTTGTAGTTTTCTTTTTTTGCAGCATCTCTTTATGTTTTAGTATCAGGGTGATGTTAACTTCATATAAACTATTTGGGAGTGTTTCAGTTTCTTCAGTTTCCTGGAAGAGCCTGAAAATGATTGATAGTATGTTCTCTTGAACTGTTTGAAAGAATTCAAGTATTCGTTAGTGAATCCATCTGGGCCTGGACTTTTGTTTTTGGAAAGACTGTTGATTAATATTTTAATTTATTCAATAGTTAAGTGTCTGTTTATATATGCTAGATCATCGTGGTTCAACTGTCGAAGATTATTTATCTATTTCTTTTAGGTTCTCTTGTTTTGTGGCATAGAGTTTCTCAAAGTAGTCTCTGTTAATGCTTTGGATCTTTGTATTATCTGTAGTGATTTCCCCCCCCCCTTTCATTTCTAATCCAGTTTATTAAGTTTCTCTTTTTGTGAGTTTTACCTATGGTTTTTCAATCTTGCTGATTTTTTTCAAAGAACAAACTATTGCTTTAATTGATCTTTTGAATTGTTCTTTGTATTTCACTTCATTAATTTCTGTTCTAAGCTTTATTTTCTTCTGCTTACCTATCACTTTCTAATTTTATAAGTTGTATCATTAAGTTATTTATATAGGTTTCTTCTTTCTTCCTGATGTATGTTTGTAAAGCTTTATATATTTCTCTAAGTACTGCTTTTGACATGTCCCACAAATTCTGATTATTTTGTCTTCATTCTCATTTGTTTCCAGGAATGTTTTGATTTTCTCTTTGATTTCATCTCTGATCTACTTGTTGTTCAGTTGTGAGCTATTTAATTTTTAGGTATTAAAGATTTTCCTCTGTGTCTCTTCATAGTTCACTTCTAATGCATTCAGATTTAAGAAAGTAGTTTGTATGATTTTTATCCTCTTGATTTTATGGAGGTATGTTTTAAAGGCCAGCATTGGTCCATCCTGAAGAATGACCCATGTGCTCTAGAAAAGAATATGTATCCAGTTTTCGGGTGGCGAAGAGCCCTATAAATCTACTAGGACAATTTCTTCCATTTTTCCTTTTAGAGTTAGTATATTCTTGTTACGTTTCATCCTGGTTGATATATCAAGGCATTACATGGCACTGTTGGTCTCCCACTATTATTATATAAACATTCATTTCCTTGAATTTTGTCACAACTGTTTTCAGGCTTTGAGGGTCTTTTGTGACAGATCTGCTGTAAATCTTAAGGATGTTTCTTGAATGTAATTTCCTTTTTTGATCTTGCTACTTTCAGTATTATATCCCTATTTGTGTTATTCTTTATTGTAACTAACATGTGTCTTGTGGTGCTTTCCTTCAGATCTCTTTTAGGTGGTACCCTTTGGGCATGCATGATTTAGTTGCATGCAATCTTTAGCTCCAGGAATTTCTCTGCAATGATGCCCTAGGCTGTTGATTATTCATGGAATTTTTCTTCCTGAAGACCCTAAAACTTTTTATATTGAACACTGTAGTCAGAGTCCATAGATTCTGAATGCATTCTGCACCTTTTTATGCAGACAAAAGCATTAGAACATATATGTATATGTATATATACATATATAGGACACTATCTCTATCTAAACAGATATATCCATTGCTGAAGGTCTTTTTGAGGTATAGAAGAGAATAGAAAATTTTGTGTTTCTTCTCTTCCATCAGTTCCTTCTCTTTTTCTTTTATACTCTGGGGTTAATGGTATTTGAGACAACTGCCTTTTAGACCACTGTGTTTCTTTGTGCAGTTATTCTAAAACCACATATAAGTGATATTATTTTGTATTTATCCTTTCTTTTTCGGCTTACTTCATTTAACATAAATATCTTCTAGTCTATTCATGTTTCTGCAAATTGCATGATGGCATCATTCCTTACAGCTATTTTCTTCCTGGGTCTCTGGGACTCCAATCATTCTTTTGTTGTTTCTGTTGAATTTATCAAAGAATTCTATTTTTCTCTGTTCACATTAGTTGAGATTTTTTCCATGGTTTGATCATTTGTTTTAAGACTCTTTTCCAATCTGTTCTGCTGTATAGAGTTGTTATGCATCTCATCTTTCAGCTTACTGATTCAGTCCTCATTGCCTTTGATAATCTGTTGGAGAGGCTTTCCAGTGAGGTTTTTATTTTACCTATCAAATTTTTCAGTCCTGTTATTTCAATTTGGAGTTTTCTAATTTCTGTTTTTATATCCTCCTGATTCTTATTTGTGGTTTGTTCAGCTGATCCATGATTTCTTTGAGTTCTATAAGGATCCTCCATGTTTCTTCTCTAAACTCCTTATCTGAGAGGTTAAAAAGTGGTTGGCAGTTTTTGGGTCATCAGAGCTGCCATCTTCATTCTCTATGCTTGGTATTGGCCTACCTTGTTTCCCCATTGTCATGCTTGTAGTGTGATTGATGTTTTCTGTGTTTGATGTTTTCTGTGTTGTGCTGGGGTTAATTGACAGGAGATATGAATGGTCACAGAGTGGTGCAGAGAATCATGTCTCTTCTAGATTTATTTGTCTGTTTTTAGTCTACTCTGTTTGGTGCTCTTTTGGCCTCTTGAATTTGTGCAGCGATCTCCATCAGAGATAAGGAAAGTTCTTGGTTATGATTTCTTCTACCAGTCATTCTTCCACTTACTCTTTTTAGTCTCTCTGATATTTCTATGGTTTTAAGATGTTTTTCTCTTGTTATTATATATCACAAATATCCCTTTCATTTGTTTATTCCCCCTTTTTTGATTACTTTACTTTTGGTTATGGCTAGTACTTTTTCATCATCATTGATATATTTTTAAGATGTTGAATACTGTTGCTATGACTTGCTATCATATTTTCTGAAAATCCTTACATTTTTATAGACACATTGATTTTATGGACCAATTCTTCCTTGAGTTGGTTAAATTTTTCTTCCAGATATTGCTTTGTTTTCTTGGATAGTGTCTGTAGAATTGGTTTTACTTCCATATCATTGAAGTTTGAAGCTTTATTTGAGCTCAATGCTTTTCTGGGATTTCTGCCCTTGTCTATTCTAGCGGGTTACTCTTTTGTTTCAACCTTGCTCTTAAATAATATGTAAGTGCTATGATTTAAGTTTCAAACTCTCAAAATTTGAGGGTTGATCTGATTTTTCATTTTTAAGCAAGTTGTTACTTCTTATATTTTGTTAATCTAACAATGCCTGTGACCTTAAGACCCTATTTCATAGGTAATGTAGATGAATATCTAATATTTCTGTTTGCAAAGTTAGGGTTTTCATAGAGCTATTTTAGGACAGATATCATATGTCCAAACCTTTAAGTTGATAGGGGTCATGGGGATGGAACTGTTGCTCAACTGATCAAGCTGTTTGGATTTCAAAATATGGGACTTCATCCATTAAGGTAATGGACATTGTGGGAGCAAAAAGGCAGAAAGAAGGTTGGAGCCCTAATGCACCGACTTACAAAAGAAGAAAAATAATTTTAAATGAAGTAAGTTGGGTTTATTCTAGATAAAAATGGCAGACTCCAATTTCAGTGATCCTTCATAAAATAATTTCCAAAACCAGTTCATAGAGGACAATTTTTCTGCAGATAAAATGTGCCTCTTACTTAGTACTGGAAGAAAAAAATAGAAAATTTGAAAAGAAAAAATTGCTCTGCAGATGCAGGAATTGAGAATGTAGCAACAACATATACTAAGAACTTTACATTAAAAAACAATAACAAAAATAAAGCATCCTTTAGTCTTTAAAATATACTTGCATTTACTCCATTTCACTAAATTATAAATTTCTGGAGAGGCATATATTTTATTTTATATTTGCCAATGTAACACCTTCCCAGTCCATGAACACAGTGTATGTCTCCCTCATAGGGAGGGCATTCTATTCTAGAAAAGAAGACTAACAAGAACATAATTTTCTATTTCCAGTGATATTTGGTTTACTAATATAATTGACCAACTTCAAAATCAGAAGCTTTAATCTAAAAAAACATTTACTAAAGTATTACCAAATCCTTGAGCAAAAGGAAGATTTTCCTAAAAATGCTCTTGGTGCCCAGATAATTTTTCTTGTCAGTCATTTCAAGTTTGGCCTGACCTAGGGCTTTGAATTACAGCCAAGTCCTTTTGTCATTAAGACCACATGATCTAGCTACTAGACTGTTTGGATCAATTGACCTCTAATGATTTTATTGTTTACACCACTCTTTAAATTTTACATCAGCCTTAAAAAAATAACCCCTAGTATAGAGATCTTTCCAGACTTAGGCAGGTAGGTGTCTTTTTGTCTAGTAAAAAGTTGACTCCTACTCTGGTAGGAACAAAAGTGGGGACTAAGACCCTTACAACTATTTCTGCTTCATATAACAAAACACTACCAGTGTTGGCTTTCAGCAAATTTCTGTCCTTTTGGGTGGGGGGGGGTGACACCTGGCAGTGCTCAGGGGTTACTTCTGGCTCTATGCTCAGAAATCACTCCTGGCAGGCTCAGGGGACCATATTGGATGCTGGGATTCGAACCACTGTCCTTCTGCACGCAAGGCAAATGCCCTACCTTCACGCTATCTCCTCAGTCCTTTTTTATAAGCAAAATTTTAATTTTATTGATTTCCCCTCCCCAATTTTATTTATTTTTTTATGACACAACATGATTTTGTGTGGCAAACAATAATAATCAAAAATGTCAAATTCTATGTAGTGTTCAGATCACATTTTGTTTATATGTTTGAGGTATTGTGTAGTGATAGAGATCAAACCTGCAGTACCCACATATTTATTACATTTTCTTTTCTTTTCTTTTCTTTTCTTTTCTTTTCTTTTCTTTTCTTTTCTTTTTCTTTTTCTTTTTTCTTTTTGGTTTTTGGGCCACACCTGGCAATGCTCAGGGGTTACTCCTAGCTCTCTGCTCAGAAATCACTCCTGGCAGGCACGGAGGACCATATGGGATGCCGGGATTCGAACCACCATTGGTCCTGGGTCAGCGCTTGCAAGGCAAACGCGCTACCCCTGTGTTATTTCCGGCCCCTATTTATCACATTTTTATCAGCTCCCTGAGCCATATACCCTCCTGCATCAGCTTCATCAATTATATGTATTGAAAGATTTGACAAAAATTCAACTAATTCTAAATTAAAAGGCTTTTTAAATTTATTTTTAACATTGTTTATTTAAATTTGTTATGTGACTATTTCTGTCCTTTTTAACATTTTCAAATCCAAGTACAGTTGTAGCACATTGTTAAAAATTGTTTCCCCTTCCTCCCATATAGGACAGAAAGATGAGAAACTTGAAATTTTTATTCTTCCTGAGCTGTCTCTTCTACTTTTGGACCTGAGGTTTAGAAGGGTGACATTCTTTCCTAATCTTAAGGTTTATGAGTTCATGATGCTACAGCAATGAACTCCAGCTGTGGGAAAATGGGAACCAGAACAACATGCTATTTAAAAATTTTCCCAAATTATCAGTTGGATCTTTGGACCCAATGCTAAAACTATAGGACAAGGGAAATAGAAGATGAAATAAATCTCTTCTCATTACATTTATTTAATTTCAAATCGATTTCCAGAGGATGGATTCCTTCATTCCTTCTTCCCTCTCTCCCACCCTCCCTCTCTCCATCCCTCCTTAGATTCCTACCTCTCTCCCTCTTTAGATTCTTACCTCTATCCTTCCCTCCCCCTTCCTTCCTTCCTTCCTTCCTTCCTTCCTTCCTTCCTTCCTTCCTTCCTTCCTTCCTTCCTTCCTTCCTTCCTTCCCTCCTTCCTTCCCTCCTTCCTTCCCTCCCTCCTTCCTTCCTTCCCTCCTTCCTGCCCTCCCTCCTTCCTTCCCTCCTTCCTTCCCTCCCTCCTTCCTTCCTTCCCTCCTTCCTTCCCTCCCTCCTTCCTTCCCTCCTTCCCTCCCTCCTTCCTTCCTTCCTTCCCTCCTTCCTTCCCTTCTTCCCTCCTTCCTTCCTTCCTTCCTTCCTTCCTTCCTTCCTTCCTTCCTTCCTTCCTTCCTTCCTTCCTTCCTTCCTTCCTTCCTTCCTTCCTTCCTTCCTTCCTTCCTTCCTTCCTTCCTTCCTTCCTTCCCTCCTTCCTTCCCTTCTTCCCTCCTTCCTTCCTTCCTTCCCTCCTTCCCTCCTTCCCTCCTTCCTTCCCTCCTTCCTTCCCTCCTTCCTTCCCTCCCTCCTTCCCTCCTTCCTTCCTTCCTTCCTTCCTTCCTTCCTTCCTTCCTTCCTTCCTTCCTTCCCTCCTTCCTTCCTTCCTTCCCTCCTTCCTTCCTTCCCTCCTTCCTTCTTCCCTTCCTTCCTTCCTTCCTTCCTTGCTTCCTTCCTTCCTTGCTTCCTTCCTTCCGTCCTTCCTTCCTTCCTTCCTTCCTTCCTTCCTTCCTTCCTTCCTTCCTTCCTTCCTTCCTTCCTTCCTTCCTTCCTTCCTTCCTCCCTCCCTCCCTCCCTCCCTCCCTCCCTTCCTTCCTTCCTTCCTTCCTTCCTTCCTTCCTTCCTTCCTCCCTCCTCCTCCCTCCCTCCCTCCCTCCTTCCTTCCTTCCTTCCTTCCTTCCTTCCTTCCTTCCTTCCTTCCTTCCTTCCTCCCTCCCTCCCTCCCTCCCTTCCTTCCTCCCTCCCTCCCTTCCTTCCTTCCTTCCTTCCTTCCTTCCTTCCTTCCTTCCTTCCTTCTTCCTTCCTTCCTTCCTTCCTCCTTCCTTCCTTCCTTCCTTCCTTCCTTCCTTCCTTCCTTCCTTCCTTCCTTCCTTCGTTCCTTGCTATTTTTATCTTCCTCTCACCCCACTTTCTATTTTTTATTTGTTTCTATGTAAAGTAAACCACATTTACTTGGTTTACTCTGGGCATAAATCTTAGTGTTTCTATATTCATCATCATGTCTTCTATGTGGCTTATTCATGAATGATCAGCTATTTTTTGGGGCATACCTGTCTTCTATCAGATACATTTTTTTTAATGGGTACAATTTTCATTATGTCTCCCAATTTCTTCTCTTTAGTTCTCAGGGACTATTAGTTTATCTTTAGTATTTCTAGTACTATCTGACCTTCATCTATGGGGATTGAATATAATAAATTATATCCTGTTTAGGCAGTCACTTACAAATAAAACTTAGCTAGAAGTCTCATGATTTATCCTAGTCAGTTGACAGTAGCTTCTCCTAAGCAACCATAACGTGTAATGGTGACACCCTTCAGAGTTTTCTTTAAAATGCTTTCTAAAGCAAATGATAAATGTTACTGAATTTGTTAGGCTTCTAGTATCTATTCTCTGTGGTCAGTAAGATTCTGAAATCATGGGATTCAGCAAATTTTTTTTTATCCAATATGCCTAGATATAGAAAATAGGTTCCTTCTTCTCAAAAGCTTTAGATTTCCTTGCCTTCTACTATTTTGGAGAAAAAAATGATGATAAGGAGACTTGGGTTCTGCAATTGTTGAAATATTGCTCTTCATAAATATATACCTATACCCTAGTGCTCAAACCTATGAATGTGATAGAAACAAGTGCATTGCAAATGCCATGAAATTAATAACCTTAGGCTGATATCATTTTTTGGATTGGTGTAGTCACTAAATCTAATTATGTACTTTCTTTGAAGCAGAGAGAAAAGAAGCACACAGGAAGTTAATGAAAGAAATAAACTAACTTATGCCACGTAGTACCAAGCAACTAGCAGATGCCAAGAGAAATATAGGAACATATTTGTCCTTTCATTACAACAGGAACAAAACATGTTAATATATGGTTTTGTTAATCATCAAATTTCTGTTTCATCATTTACTTTGTGACTTTTAGGAATTGGACATAGATATCATACTATCAATTGTTTAGGGGATAATCTTTTTTTATAAAAGTGTAAGTGCCTGACAACATATTCAATTATTTCCTGATAACAACAGCAATCGGAATTTATACCCCATTTGGGAAGACTGCTTTTCCCAAGGCTCTCACCTCTTGTTGGTGTGACACTAAATGGAATGCACTTTACCAAATTGAATAACTGAACTTAATACATGCAAAGTCAACATGCTAGTCTCCACAGTGCTGTCATGTGGGTTTACATTTTATCAGCAAATAGATTCTTGCTCTTTATACACCATCCCATACATTTTATATTCCCCATTCCACATCATAATACCTGACAGGATTTTGCAGTTAGCAGTTACTAAGTCACATGAACCAGGGTCTTCAGCATTCAACAGTATTATTGCTAGGATGTTTTATTTCAATGCTGCCAAAGAAGCAGGAACACAAAAGTATGAAGGAAAGTAAACCTTGTGGTGATCCTATTGGGAAGCTGGGATGGCATGGAAGTGTTAAATTCACAGAAGATCATTGTTAGTTTTTCTAGTCCTGCCTTCCCTTTTCCCTTAGACTTGTCTTCTTCGTGGACTCAAGTCCAAATATGTTTCTTGCTATAAACTGAGACTAAACGAGATCTATCCTATGTATTCATTTATTTTGTCCTTGTGGTTTTTTATTTCCTTATTCAAAATTCCTCCCCTCTAAGCTCTATAAAACCTGTATTAGTAGGTTACCAATAAATAACTTTTCAGAACTTGGGTTTTTACTTTTTTGCAGCCATGAATTGATGGCATTTTGTTCACTTATTCATGTGAACTCAGATTGAACTCTGCTGTTATCACTTTGATGCTCATGCAGAATTGGTACACCTACTAAGGCTCTTGACCCAGTTTGGATTTAGAGCTGAATCTTATATTTCTACATATGCCTGTGTAACCATTTTTTCCTGACTCTTCCCTCCGACCATCTTTTCATAGGTAGAATCCTAAGAAACCGCATCTGCTCATTGGATCTATGTTTATGAGTAGTTACTTGACTAGTAATGCTAATCATAATTGAATCAATGCAAGAAAATAAAGTTGGGAATTCTGGGGCCCTTTGTGTGGTTAATAAAGTTAAGCCTTTCTGAAACAGTGCTCCTTAGGATAAATCTCCTGTTCATGAGTCTTCACCACAAATAAGTGAATATTTAGAAAGATTGGTGTTTTCCTTCTTTATGCTGACACTGTGTTCAACCATCCTTTTATTGTTATAATCCACACTCAAGATATATTGAAAATGATGAGCAGACTGATGAAATAAAAAGAATGTCTCTGGAACTGCATTTATAGTGTTATGTGCTTAACGTGATTCTTCTAAATACATAGTAGATAGGAAAAGTTGATCATTCTTTAGAACCTCATGGCAATAGTAATTAGTCTTACTGTGTGGTCAAATACATCTATTCAATAAAAAGGTTAAAGATGTTATAAATAGTGTGGTTTTAGGACATAAATAGAGGTTATAAATTACTCTTGTGTTGTTCACTCTTTGTATGAGTGCTGCTAAGTGAAATCAAAGGGAAATAGAACAATAAATGATTATACTTTATCACTATTAGAAAGCTTGAAGTTTAGAGATAACATAGCTAAAATATACATATATAGATCTGTCTATAATGAGATGATTAATAGAAGAATGTAGGGAAGAAAATTCATTCTCAAGCCCATTGTTCTATGATTAGAAACCAAATATCTTTATTTATTGAGGAATATTTGCCCAAGGTAGGGGATTCTCTATTGAGAAGTGAAAAATCTTCATAATTGAGATGATCTCAACCAAGATTAGTACTTACATGTAAATTTCTTTGCAATTCCTAAAATTGTTCAATTTATCCTTACTAACATCACAGTCCAGTTTTATATAAAGCTACTTCTAAGCAGATTGGAATATAATAATAGGAATTTGACTCAAGGATTAAAGACTAGCGAAAAATGATTATGTTTGATATAAAGATATATGAATAAATATCAGAAACACAAACATATATAAGAGAAAAAAAGGAATTTAGTAACAATTGAGTGAGACATATTTTTAACACAAAAATAATGAAAGTGATTTTATTTAAAACATTTTTTTGCACTCTTGATGCCTCTATTATCCAGAATCACCATTTTCCTGATGGCCCTGTCTCATCATTGACCCTCTACAATTCCCTTCAGAAACACCAGTCTGACCAAACTTCAGGTATACCCCCCCCCCTTTTTTTTTTTTTTGGCCTATATCACTAGGATGTGGGCACCCTCCCTTTTTGTCTCCTTTCTTCTGGGAAACTTGTTAGCTATAACCATACCCACAAACATGGTCGCTATGTTTGATCTGGGCTAGCTCCATAGACTAACTCTTTTCTCAAATGAAACGTAAACCAAGCTGTGAAAGATCATGGGTACAATGGCCCATACAGCAGAAAGCTGGCCATCTAGAAAGGAGAGGCTGGGCCAAGACCCCAATTTACAGAAGCCACCCTGCTGCCTCCATCACCCAGAAATACTATATTCCCGATGGCCCTATCTCATTTCTGAACCTCTATGATTCCTTTTGGAGACACAAATTTGACAAACATCAGGGAAGCTGATTTTTGGGCTGGTATCACCAGGGTTTTTAAAAATGAGTTTGGGAACCCTCTCCTCAGTTCCTTCTGGGAAGTCTAACTCAGGAGTACACGTACCTAAAAGTTGTTGTAACAAATAGTGCTTTGAATTTCTGGACAACTTCATTTGTTTATTGTTGTTATCCCTATAGGAGCACACCAACTTAACAGAATGGCCAGATAACAATAAGAATTTACTAAACCTTTTGCCATTGTATTAGTGACTTCATTGGAGATACAACAATTTCCCAAAATGTGCTTTTTATTCTTTCTTCTCTCCTTCCTTCCTTCCTTCCTTCCTTCCTTCCTTCCTTCCTTCCTTCCTTCTTACCTTCCTTCCTTCCTTCCTTCCTTCCTTCCTTCCTTCCTTCCTTCCTTCCTTCCTTTCCTTCCCTCCTTCCCTCCTTCCCTCCTTCCCTCCCTCCCTCCCTCCCTCCCTCCTTCCTCCTTCCCTCCTTCCCTCCTTCCTTCCTTCCTTCCTTCCTTCCTTCCTTCCTTCCTTCCTTCCTTCCTTCCTTCCTTCCTTCCTTCCTTCCTTCCATCCCTCCCTCCCTCCTTCCCTCCCTCCCTCCCTCCCTCCTTCCTTCCTTCCTTCCTTCCTTCCTTCCTTCCTTCCTTCCTTCCTTCCTTCCTTCCTTCCTTCCTTCCTTCCTTCCTTCCTTCCTTCCTTCCTTCCTTCCTTTTTCTTTTTTTTCTTTTTTTCTTTTTGGTTTTTGGGCCACACCCGGCGGTGCTCAGGGGTTACTCCTGGCTGTCTGCTCAGAAATAACTCCTGGCAGGCACGGGGGACCATATGGGACACCGGGATTCGAACCAACCACCTTTGGTCCTGGATCAGCTGCTTGCAAGGCAAACACCGCTGTGCTATCTCTCCGGGCCCTCTTTCTTTCTTTCTTTCTTTCTTCTTTCTTTCTTTCTTTCTTTCTTTCTTTCTTTCTTTCTTTCTTTCTTTCTTTCTTTCTTTCTTTCTTTCTTTCTTTCTTTCTTTCTTTCTTTCTTTCTTTCTTTCTTTCTTTCTTTCTTTCTTTCTTTCTTTCTTTCTTTCTTTCTTTCTTTTTTCTTTCTTTCTTCTTTCTTCTTTCTTTCTTCTTTCTTTCTTTCTTTCTTTCTTTCTTTCTTTCTTTCTTTCTTTCTTTCTTTCTTGCTTGCTTGCTTGCTTGCCTTCCTTCCTTCCTTCCTTCCTTCCTTCCTTCCTTCCTTCCTTCCTTCCTTCCTTCCTTCCTTCCTTCCTTCCTTCCTTCCTTCCTTCCTTTCTTTCTTTCTTTCTTTCTTTCTTTCTTTCTTTCTTTCTTTCTTTCTTTCTTTCTTTCTTTCTTTCTTTCTTTCTTTCTTTCTTTCTTTCTCTCCTTCCTTCCTTCCTTCCTTCCTTCCTTCCTTCCTTCCTTCCTTCCTTCCTTCCTTCCTTCCTTCCTTCCTTCCTTCCTTCCTTCCTTCCTTCCTTCCTTCCTTCTTTTAACTTTCTTCTCTTCATTTTTATTTTATCTTTCTTATTTTTCAATAACTTTGATTTCATTTATTTGGAAACATGTTTTATTATCAACTATCTCAACTATGATACATTTTTATTAAATAAATTTAAAAGTTTCTGAAAAATTAATTTGTAAATGTGTAGTATCTTACAATTTGAAATTGATCCAGTCTTTCCAAAGTCTAACATAGATGTGATTCCCTCTGTTATTTAGGCACAAATAACTATAAATACTTGGCACAAATATAAGAGCAACAATATTTTAAAATAAAATTTACACCAAATAAGAAGTACCAGGCAGTACCCAGTTTGTACAAATAAGGTTTCATGTAATAAAATTATTTATAGTACAAAAATTAGAAATGTTTAAACGTACTTTTTAATGTTTAAACATACCTCAAAGTACTTCATGCATTTATATTTGTCTTATTATTTTGATCCATACTAAACTATCAAACAGCTAGTCAGCTATGTCTGTGCATACTGCATTATGTAGCTTCCAGTCTTACCATACAAAATTAGTGGAGCCATTATTAATTAGGACTCAATCAGAGTAAAACAACCAGTAGGATATGCATAAAAACAGGCATATTATAAAGTATTGGCTCACATATTACCTAGAATAATTTTTCTTATGAAAAGTCAACTAATTATGCTCTTTTATCATATCTACTGATATCTTCATAGCAATATTCGTATTAGTGTTTTACTGAAAAAGTAGAGCTTTACCCTAGCCAAGTTGACATTTAAAACTTACTGTCTTCGACAACAAACATAGTCACCATGTGGTACCCAGCCAGCTCTATAGACTCACTCTGTTCTCAAAAGAGATGTAAACCAAACTGTGAAAAATTTATGGGTACACCAGAAATGCAGCTGAAAACTGGCAATCTTGGGAGGAAAGGGTGGGCCACGTCCCTGCCTTGCCAAAGCCATGCCTACTGTACTCATCACCGACAGTCATTGCTTTGTCAATGGCTCCGCTTCACCGCTTTTTAATGAGTCTCTGCCAAAACATTAATCTGGTAAAAATTCCAAGTATGTGAACATTTGGCTGATATTACCAGAATGCTTTTGCTGTGAGTGTGACACCTTGTTGTGACTCTGGAAGCCCTGGCAGCCAAAAACACAAGTTCAGCAAATGCCGTAGTATCAGCAATAGTGTTTGGAAATCCTGGACCACCCAGTTGCCTTTGAGGCCATGTGGCTACTCCATTTTCTAAAATATTGCTATCCCTGTAGCAACACAACCAATTTCAATGTCCATATGGATTCAAAGATACCCACTGTTCAGAAATAAAAGTAACATAATGATCACCTGACTAGAAACAGTTTAAAAATACAGACGATAAATAAGCAGGCAGCATTCAAATTAAGTAAGTTTAACTAAAATGGTGTTAGAAGTGTGCAGCTAATACATAAAACTTTATTTTATTATTCTTTCTTATATCCAAATGCTTGATATTTTATTAATAAAATCAATCTGTTTATTTAAAGGACAACTTTTGTATGTATATTTCAAAACTTTTCAATAAAAAGCGGTTAGAGTTTTCATTTGAATATATTCATACATTGTATTTGCTCACGCATATCATTCCTTTTTGTAGTTTATAAAATAATCAAGAGGCAAAGTTATATTTTATATAGAAAATACCAGATTTCCCTTTAATATCACTGTGAACATAAATTATCCACTTTGACCTCAGGCTTACAAGAAATATCCTTTTTAATTCCAGGATTCATTCCAAACCTCACAGCTCAGTGTATATTATGCTTTGCAATACCAGGTTTTGTCCTGTATTTAAAGAAGGTGATTTTTATATAGTGATAGAAAAATGAATGCAGACATGTAAAAAGATACTGGATATAACTTGACCAGAATTTTCTATGCTAAACCTCTTGTAATATTCATAAATTCCACTGTCTTTTAATGCAACATTTCTGCAAATAAAACACAAACAAAACTATGTTTGTTCTAGTACAATGGGTATTTCTCATAAAGAAGTGATCTCTTTAATTTTCAAAACTGTGATATTTCCTTTGGCTTTAATTAAAAATTTCATTTAATCACTAGTTGTATCATCTTTTCTAATCTATTATCTTTTTAAAGGTCTGATATTCCATCAAAAAATCTTACAGTCTCTGTGTCAAATGTCTGAATTCAAGAGCTGATAAACATAACACTGAACACATCATTCTTCTTTGAACTTAATCTGAAATTTATCTCCCACTAGACTTTAGAAACTATCCTTTTCTAATTTTCCAAGGGTCTCCATGCAGTGAAAGCGGAATCATTTATCTTGATCTTTTGCTGCCTTCTGGTCACCTTTAACACCATTAACACAAATGGTTCTACAGAATAACTTTAACTCCAGCTTTCTAGCTTGCCACAAAATCTTTCATCAGTTTGTTCAAATCTCCAACAAAAGTATAATTCCTGCCTAACATTCTATTGATACTGTGTCCAAGAGATCTTTGGCAGATTGCATGATATCCTGATTACCTACTTCTAAAATAGCTTTCTAAACTACTTAATGCAATCTATACTAAGAAATAATAACAAATCCTGGGTAGAGAAAAAAGAAAATTAAAATTAAAGCATATGAGCTTCAGATTGTTTCATAACAAATTAGTATATTCCACATTTAAAGCAATTGCGTGTTTTTATATCACAAATCTTATATTTGTATCAAGATCAAGATAAGACTTGAACTGGGTCCTGTGTTTTCTGTAATCTAATTATTCATTTCAGATGAATTCTTATTTGATGAACCATCAGGAGAAGTCAGCATACCGTCACACAAGTTAGCAAAGTTAATTTCTTTACAATTGTTTACCTCATGGCATATTGTTCTTCAATTTTAGTTTTACATAATGGAGTCTTTTTGTTTATGTTTTGGGGTCATATCTGGTGGTGCTGAGGGGTCAGTCATAGCTCTGCAATAAAGGATCACTCCTGGCAGGCTCAGGGGACTGTATGAAATGCTGAGGATCAAACCTGGGTCAGCCATGTACAAGACAAATGCCCTTTCAGTACTTATATAACCTTATTTTAGATCCAGTAATTATATTATCTTCCATAAGACTTGGTTATATATGGACTGAATAGTTAGAAACAAACCACAGATTTAACCTATACTGTTAGAGATTAAAAATGAACACTATCGAAGGCTACAATAATTCATGGACATTTTATAATCATGATGCTTAATAATTTCTCAGATATGAAACTTTCTCAAGAATTTTAGAATCCAAGAGGATATATAATCACCATATTTGCATCTGGTCAGTTCCAGAGACTCACTCTATTCTCAACAGAGATGTATACAATCTTGGGAGGAGATTTCTAGCCAAGTCCTTGCCTTTCCAAAGCCATACCAGGTGCACCCACCATCCACTACTGCCACCTTGACAATGGCCCAGTTTCACCATTCTTCTATGGCTCTTTACAGTCATCAATCTCTCTACAAAGATACAAATAATTGTTATGCTTGTATTTGGGCTGACATCACCATGACTTGTTTTTGAGTAAGTGTTGTCATTCTCCCAACTGCCTTTTCACACTGCTAGCTGAGACCACTCCCCACAAAAGCTGCAATTTTAGCAATTTATATTGAAAAACAAAGAATTAAAGAGACACAATTATTTTTCTTTATAATTATCTTTATTTAAACACCGTGATTACAAACATGATTATAGTTGTATGATTACAGTCATGTAAAGAACACCCCCTTCACCAGTGGAACATTCCCACCACCAATTTCCCAGATCTCCCTCCTCCCCACCCCCCCACACCTGTACTCGAGACAGGCTTTATACTTTCCTCATTCATTCACATTGCTAGGATAGTTCTCAGTGTAGTTATCTCTCCAACTGCATTCATCACTCTATATGATGAGCTTCATGTCATGGGCTGCACCTACAAGCCCTCATCTCTCTTGAAGAGACACAATTCTTAATGAAACAATATGTTATTTTTTAAATTTAATTTATATAAAAATAATTTATCACATAGTTGACAGAGCTGAACATAATACATTTGTTTTCAGGTAAATGGGGGAGAAATTATTAAAAAAAAGAAAATAAAGAGAAAAAAGAGTACAGCAACATTATAATAATTTTATGCAGGAATGTGAAACATTATTAAAAATTGATATATATATTTCATTTTTTCAGGTGCACTACAATATCCTTAGAATCAAAAAAGTGCACAGGACATAAAAAACTTAAGAACTTGGTTAATATCAAATAGTGAAATATTCCATTTTATGAGCTCTTTATGCCAATAAAATTGTATTAATATATATTGAAGTCAATATATTTTCAAGTCAAGAAATGAAAAACAGGGGAAGCCGCTGAACTCTGCTGGAACTCAGATGCCAGCACCACTATCTGCCTGTGCTGTGCTGCATTCTCGGCCTGATTTCATCCTGTGTGTGACTCATCTACAGACGGCTAGCCTTCTCTGGAGGTGAGTTTACACGCCCAGAAAGGGAGGAGCCAGCCGCACACATCGCTACGCAGCCGCACACATCATTTAGCCAATGCATACTACCACAACATGTAGAAAAACCCACAGCACAAGTGTGACAATGGGGAAACAACGCAGGCCAGCGCCAGACATAGAGAATGAAGATGGCAACTCAGATGACCAGAACACGGCCAACCGACTAGTCAGTCTCTCAGATAAGGAGTTTAGAGTCGAAATATGGAAGATGTTCAAAGAACTCAAAGAAAGTATAGAAGAGAACACTAATATGAACCAAGAGAATATGAAGATATGAGAAAACTCCAAACTGAAATTTCACGTCAAACAACAGGTCTGAAAAACTCAGTAGATGAATTGAAGAAAAACATGGATGAGTTTTCCCATGGGTTAACAGCAGCTGAGGATAGAATTAGTACACTGGAAGATGAAATGAATAACAACTCCATACAGCAGAAGAGACTGGAAAAAGCCTTAAAGCAAATGATCAAACAATGGAAAAATTACTCAAAGAATGGGAACAAATGAAAATAGAAGTCTATGATAAGCTCAACAGAAACAACTTAAGAATCATGAGAGTCCCAGAGACCCAGGAAGAAAATTTCCAGGAAGAATCAACGGTCAAGAACATCATAAAAGAGAAACTACCAGATCTAAAGAATACATGCGATCAAATCCTGCATGCCCAAAGAGTACCAACTAAAAGAGACCCCAGAAAAAACACCCCAAGACACATCCTAGTCACAATGATGAACCCCATAGATAGAGACAGAATTCTGAACGCAGCAAGATAAAAAAAAAAAAAGAAATTACATTCAAGGGAACATCCTTGAGATTTACCGCAGACCTGTCACAAGAAACATGCAAGGCCAGAAGGCAGTGGTGGGACATAGTGACAAAACTCAATGAAATAAATGCTTCGCCTAGAATACTGCACCCAGCAAAACTCACTTTCAGGTTTGAAGGAACAATACATGGTTTCAAAGACAAACAACAGCTCAGAAACTTTACAGACTCAAAACCAGTTTTAAAAGAAAAACTGAAAGACCTAATTTAAGACAAGACTGACCACAGAGATACCAAACTTTGATAGAAACATGGCACTAAATCCCAGGCCAATTCTTTCTCTCAATGTCAATGGACTAAATGCACCAGTTAAGAGACACAGAGTGGCTAAATGGATCAAAAAACTCAACTCAACCTTCTGCTGCCTACAAGAAATGCACCTGAATAGTCAGAACAAGCATAGACTCAAAATAAAAGACTGGAGGAAAATCATCCAAGCAAAGAACACCCATAAAAAAGCTGGAGTGGCCATATTAATATCAGATGATGCAAACTTTATACTCAGGAAAGTTGTAAGGGACAAAGATGGACATTTTGTATTAATCAAGGGATTTGTACAGCAGGAATAAATCACTCTCCTAAACATATATGCACCGAATGATGGGCCAGCAAAATATTTAATGCGATTGTTGACAAATTTAAAAAATAGTATCAATAACAACACAATAATTGTGGGAGACCTCAACACGACATTGTCAACACTTGATAGGCCAATCAGACTGAAACCCAACAAGAATGTACTAGACCTGAAAAGAGAAATGGAAGAAGAGGCCTAGCAGATATATATAGGACACTCCACCCCCAGAAACCTGGATACACATTCTTCTCTAATGTACATGGGACATTCTCCAGGATAGAGTACATGCTAGCACATAAAACATACCTACATGATATCAAGAGGATAGAAATTTGGCAGGCTACCTTTGCTGACCACAAGGCCCTGAAATTATATGTGAACTACAAAGGGACACAGAAGAAAAACTTTAATACCTGGAAGTTAAACAGCCTAATACTGAATAACCAGTGAGTCCGAGATGAAATCAAAGAGGAAATCAAAACCTTCCTAGAAACAAATAACAATGGACATTAAGAAAACAACCCCATTCACAATAGTGCCATACAAACTCAAATATCTTGGAGTCAACTTGACTAAAAATGTGAAGGACCTATACAAAGAAAACTATAAAACTCTGCTCCAGGAAATAAGAAGGACACGCAGAAATGGAAACACATACCCTGCTCATGGATTGGCAGGATTAACATCATTAAAATGGCAATAATCCCCAAAGCATTGTACAGATTTAATGCTATCTCTGTAAAGATACCCATGACATTCTTCAAAGAAGTGGATCAGGCACTTTTGAAATTTGTTTGGAACAATAAACACCCTAGAATAGCTAAAGCAATTATTGGGAAAAAGAATATGGGAGAAATTACTTTTCCCAACTTTAAACTTTACTACAAAGCAATAGTTATCAAAACAGCATGGTATTGGAATAAGGACAGGCCCTCAGATCAGTGGAATAGGTTTGAATACTCAGAAAATGTTCCCCAGACATACAATCACCTAATTTTTGATAAAGGAGCAAGAAATCCTAACTGGAGCAAAGGAAGTTTCTTCAACAAGTGGTGTTGGCACAACTGGCTAGCCACTTGCAAAAAATTGAACTTAGACCCCCAGTTAATCTCATTTTCAAAGGTAAAATCCAAATGTATTGAAGACCTTGATATCAGACCCGAAACCATAAGATATATAGAACAACACGTAGGCTAAACACTCCAGGACATTGAGACTATAGGAATCTTCAAGGAGAAAACTGCACTCTCCAAGCAAGTGAAAGCAGAGATTAACAGATCAGAATATATTAATCTGAGAAGTTTCTGCTTCTCAAAGGAAATAGCACCCAGGATACAAGAGCCACCCACTGAGTGGGAGAAACTATTCATCCAATACCCATCAGAGAAGGGGCTAATCTCCAAAATATACAAGGCACTGACAGAACTTTACAAGAAAAAACCATCTAATCCCATCAAAAAATGGGGAGATGAAATGGACAGGAACTTTGACGAAGAAAAAATACAAATGGCCAAAAGACACATGAAAAAATGCTCCACATCACTAATCATCAGGGAGATGCAAATCAAAGCAACTATGAGGTACCATCTCACACCCCAGAGATTTGCACACATCACAAAGAATGAGAAAAAAAAGTGTTGGGGGATGTGGAGAGAAAGGAGCTCTTTTCTACTGCTGGTGGGAACGCCGTCTAGTTCAACCTTTATGAAAAGCAATATGGAGATTCTTCCAAAAACTGGAAATCGAGCTCCCATACTATCCAGCTATACCACTCCAAGGAATATACCCTAGGAACACAAAAATACAATACAAAAATCCCTTCCTTATACCTCTATTCATTGCAGCACTATTTACCATAGCAAGACTCTGGAAACAGCCAAGATACCTTTCAACAGCTGAATGGCTAAAGAAACTGTGGCACATATACACAATGGAATATTATGCAGCTGTCAGGAGAGATGAAGTCATGAAATTTTCCTATACATGGATGTACATGGAATCTATTATGCTGAGTGAAATAAGTCAGAGAGAGAGAGAAAGACGCAGAATGGTCTCACTTATCTATGCGTTTTAAGAAAAACGAAAGACATTCTTGCAATAATAACTTTCAGACAGAAAAGAGAAAAGAGCTGGAAGTTACAGCTTACCTCATGAAGCTCACCACAAACAGGGAGGAGTTTAGTTAGAGAAATAACTACGTTTTGAACTATTCTAATAATGAGAATGTACGAGGGAAATAGAAAACCTGTCTAGAGTTCAGGCGGGGGTTGGGTGGGGATGAGGGAGATTTGGGACATTGGAGATGGAAATGTTGCACTGGTGATGGGTGGTGTTCTTTACATGACTGAAACCCAAACACAATCATGTATGTAATAAAGTTGTTTAAATAAAAAAAGAGTGCAAAAAAAGAAAAAAATAATTAATGAAAAATATATATTAAAAAACATAGTGTTTCTAGCTGCCTTGTCTTTTAACAAAAGAGAAAATGCTCTGAGCATACCATTATTCTGCACTTTATTTAAAAGAAAAGGAACACAACTTAAAAAAAAAGAAAAACAAGTCAGAAGATATAAATTAATATTAGATATTTTTCAGATATTCTTGCATATTTTGAATCTATGTGAGTACATATGTGTTTGAAAATGTGTCTGTCATCTGAATATATTCATAATTAGGATTTTAATGTAATAATATACTTGCAACATTCTAGACACTCTAACTCAGTAGGGCCTTTAAGTAGAAACAAATCTCTAGATTAAGGAAAAAGTGTGAAAGCAGGTAAATTACTTTGCATGCAACAGTTAATACTTCTATTTCAAATCTGCATATCATATTCATTTTTTTGTTTTAAACATTCTATACTTGATGTGCATGGGTTACTAATAGTTTATTAAGTGCATTGTGGTGGAAGTGGGGGTCAGGTGAAAACAATTGTGTAGGAATGATTGGAGACAAGTGAAGCATTGGTCTTGGGATTTAAATCATCATATTCTATCCATTTTAAGTAAATACTATCTAGCTAATAGGTCTATTAGTTGTAAACTCTTAATTCTTTTTAAACATTGGTCATTTATAGAATTTTGATATTACTAGCTCTGAAGTAAGCAAGTTACCTTCAATTTTTCTGTGGTGGGTCACTAAGTAGTCACTTAAATTTGCTTACCTATGAAGAATCAGGTACTTACCTTACATAACTCAGAATGCTTAATACAATATCTAGATCTTGAATAGAATAACCTTCCAGTTTCAGTGCAGATCTTGATATAACTGCTGTCTATCTTTGTTTTATTTTATAAATTTGATTTAGAGTAATTTATAGGGTTGTTTACACTGGGTTTCCAGGCATACGACCTACCTCTTACCTTCAGTCCTGTCAACCAATGCCCCCATTCCTTCACATTTATCCCAGATTCCCTTCCACTCCAACCTAACTCTTGAAAACTATATTTTTAAATTTAATTGCTATAGTTTGAGCCCCATGCTTACTGTAATGTTGGATGTAGTGGTTTAGATTCATACAGGTACTGTACCTTTCAGGATTACTCACAATTGAAATTGACACAAGAAAGCTCTGTCTTTGAAAATTTAGCCAATGAAAATGATAGGCTGTATAGTTTGAATAAAATGAGGTACGTTCCTGGAAAAAGGAGAACCAGGTTCTATAATGGTCCAGATCAGGTCTGATTTGATAAGATGGTAGTGGAATTTAAAAGATGTAATTGCAGGACAATAGCTTGGGGATATATCTCAGGGAATTAGGGGATAGTTTAGGGATAGAATATGTCTACCTTGCTTGCATGCAGAAACAGCTGAGTTTTGTCCTTGGCACCACATAGATAAATTAGCACCATCTATTAGCACCACCATATATAGACCTAGCAGGCCTCCAGCATTATTGGGTCTGGGAATTGGGTTTTTCAGCTAATTAACTGAATATCAGAGTAATTGAAGATCTGCTAAGGAAGTCTCCCAAATTTGTGTTCTATCTTCCTTTTGGTTCATCTATTTTTATTTACTTGGCTACATTGGGTGTTATTATTATACCACTGTTAGATTCTTAAATCTCCTAACTTAAGTCTCCTAAATTTAGAAGATCCTGATATCAGAAAATGGCCTTTTCTATGATTTACCTTTTGCATAATCTGCTTCTTATTACCCTTTCTCACATATTTTTGCAAAGAAAACATTTTAAGTGTTTAATATTATATGAATATTATCATATAGGACATGTAAAATAATATTTTTTCATAATCACATTAATGATTTCTTTGTTTCTAAATTTAATTATAAACATAATGTACTTTTCCTAGGCTATAAAAGAATGTTACCTTCTGCATTCTTTTTATTTTTGTGTGTGTTTTTGGGTTACATCTGGTATTATTCAGGACTTACTCTTCATTCTATGCTCAGGGATCACTTCTGATATTGAATAGCTTTATTGTCTAATTTAATTTTATTTAAATAATAATAAAGGTAAAAATTTCATTACAGCCATACAAGCTTACACTCTATGAACTTTTAGGTAGACAAACTGGTTTAAAAATACATCTTAAAAGACTAGCCACATGCTTTGCATGCAGGAGCCCAGAGTTTTATTTATACCCGACACTACCTGGTCTCCTTTCTGATTTAGCATTTTTAAGTATACTTATGAAACAAAGCAAAGCAAAGCAAAACAAAACAAAATATGTATTTTTACTTTTTTAAAATTTATTTTAGGAACTGTAGCTTACAATATAATTCATGATAGGGTTTCTTGCATCAAATATTCCAGTATCTCCCCTTTCAGCAGATTATCCACTTCACTTCATCATTTTCTTAATGTCTCTCTCTCCGTCCTAGTCCTCCACAATTTTCAGCCTTAGTGAGCTTCCTACTAAAGACCATTTATCAGTTTCTGTTGCATTTGGGACTTATAATTTTTCTACTTTGTTTCTTTACATACCACTTATGACAGGTCATTCTCTGCCTGTCCCTCACCTTCTGACTAACTACATTCAGCACGATACATTCCACAAGCTCTTTGAAAGTTATAGTCAAGTTGCAGATACCTATGAAATACAATACCTGAAAATAAAAATGTTTTTGTATATTTTAGGGACTCTCAAGATTTAAGATAATTATGTATTATTCATTTTGAAAATAACCTGGTATTTGTGTGTCTATTCTTTTATGGTATAAATTTAGCACATACTCTTGATGGTACTTTTAAATTATAGTTAGACTTTGAACAAAGGCATGAGTAGAAAATTTGAATTTTGATGTAATCTTCTGTAAGATATATGACATTTTTCATCTAATGTGTGCTAAAATGTCCTGTATTCTTATACATGTATCCAAATGTGTTATATGTTTGCAAACTTTTACAATGAGAAAAACTGGGTGAATTTCTTTATAAAGCAACAACACTTGTTTAGTACATAATAAATATTCATCAATATTCATTTCTTTACAGACATTAAGATATAATTTTCCTCACCTCTGTATATTATTTTATGGCCCACATATCAAAATCTCAAGCCAAGAATCACCTCAAGGAGCAACTACTCATATCATTATTCCACAGAGAACCAAAGAATTTGGCATAGATATATCCTGTCATTTTCTCCAGAAGCACATTCTAATGCTTAATAACCCATAAGAGTCTCAGAAATTTTTCTTACATCCATATTACATTATGAATGGTACACAGATTTTTGAATTTCAATCCTAAATAACTGGAATAAATGACTGCTTTTTAGGGAAACAGACATTCTTATAGGATCTAAAATTCTGTGTGAAATAAATGGAAAATATTACCTTTCTGAGTGGGAGTAAGAGACTTTCAATCAAGTGTCCCACTTTAGAGTTTGTGCTGCAGTAACCTGAAGCTTGTCATCAAGCATCTTAGATGCAACCCTCTAGGACTCTCATGAGTAATATTAGCATTGAGACAGAAACTGACAACTCAGGATGAACTATGACACAGAGTAAAAGAAATTGCCATGCTGTCAGGATGATAGGTTATATACACAGACAGATATTCCAAGCACTCTTTTCATTAGGCATGCTGTACCTGAACAGATAAGGACAGGATGAGTCAGACTTCCTACTGGTGCTTATGCTACCTGAGCAGAGTTCTATAATAACATGATCTCCACTCTTTCTATGGTTTTTCTTGGGCAGTAACTCCCTTTTTGATAAATGCTAGTTTGCACAATATTTTATCTTGACATGTTCTGATCTGATGGTATTTGTGTTTCATCACAAGTCTATAAGAACAGGCAAAAACTCTAATGAGTAGATAATATGATAACCAAGGCAAGAATTATATTCATTTCCTATTTCAGCCGTAGGAAGCAAGAATGATGAATAATTTACAGGTCTGAGGCTAGGATACTATTCCAAATACATTTACTATATATTGTGAGCAGTAAATAAGCTTTTGTTTAGTAAATTACTAAGATTATAGGCTACTACTTTATCTTATCTAGCCTCTCCAGAACTATACATACTAAAGTTGAAACCTGGCTGATATTAGGTGAAATCAATACACTTTACCTAGTAGATGAACTTGATGTATTTTGTAAAAATGCAATCAAAGACAGTGTTGTGCATAAATCTAATCAAAGCACTGTAACTTGCTGTATCAATGTGACACTATACTTGATTTCTGGGTAGAAATATCTTAAGGCAGAAAGGAATGCTTTGCCGTAAGTTTGGATTGGTATAGCAGTAGCCGGCATTGCTGGAGACAAAAGTGTGTTCATAAAAACTTATAATCCCACTGGCTCTCATGTCTTTAACCATCTGAACTGTGCTCTCTGTAGACCTCTCCTGCCTTGAGCATACATGTCCTGAAAGTTGCAGACTTGTGACTGAAAAATCTGATTTTACAGGCAGGGCAAAGAAGTTATTGCCCAAGAGAGCTCCACTTGTGGAAGATCAAAATAACAGGGAGAAAGATGTTGAAATCATTTTCCTCTCAGAGTTGGACAACATGGCTTCTTCGAGAGTGGGGGAAAAGAGGATATTCAACAGACCACAAGATTCTGTGATTCAGAGAGCTCATCCGTACTCGTCTCTCCTTCCTCTCACCTTCTTGCATTTCTCCTTCACTCCTGCTTTCCCGAGATTGAGGCCCTCTTAAAACATGATAGTATAAGAATCTCAGACTACATTGCCCAACATCTCAGTTAAGTCTTCAGTATTTTAAAAGACACTAGTGAATAAGAGTGTGAAAAAAGTTAATTTCTTTCTATTAGCAATTTTATGGGGATGGAGTCATAGCACAGCAGGTAGAGTGTTGTGCCTTGCAGGCAGCCAACCCAGGTTCTATCCTCATCATCCTATATAGTCCCCTGAGCATGTCAAAAATAATTTCTGAGTGCAAAGCCAGGAGAAACCCCTGAATACTGCCAGGTGTGGCATACAAACAAAACAATTTTATGCTACTCTTATTATTTTGGAAGGAAGGTAAGAAGGAAGGAAGGAAGAAAAGAAGGAAGGAAGAAAAGAAGGAAGGGAGAAAGGAGTGAAGGAAGGAAGGAGGGAGGGAAGGGAGGAAAGGGAAGGAGAAGGGAGGGAAGAAGGAAGGGGAAAGGAGGGGGGAGAGAGAAGGTGGGAGGGAGGAAGAAAATATATTTTGTGAGAGTTAAATGATTCTACATCTAGAATTTTTCTCCTTTTACTTTATATATTAATGTATGTACTTATGAGCAGAAAGTGGTACTAATAAAGTCTAATATTTTGTTAAAATAGAAGAGTATAAAAAAGAGTTACTCTTTATATATTTCCCCCAACATGTGGCTTTCTTAGGATTCACTTAAGGTTAAATATACTTGGGAGGAGAGAAAAGCCCTTTATTGTACTTGCCCTGAAAATATGACCTTTTAAAACATTATACACAATTAAGTCAGGAAACAGAATGACTATGTCGGGGTCTCAGATGACTCTTTATGAGGAGCTACTTATCTCGTGTTGCTTTAAACCTCAATTCTTGTCTTAGAGATCAGGGTGAAGATGTGTAACACACCAGTGGGGGCAATGTAAAGCATGAAAGCATGACTTGCAGCCTTGGCAATAAGTGAGATGAGAACTTATGTCCAGCTGCCCATCTATCTATAATTGAGTGCTGTCTCCAGGGTCATTCACTGTCTTGTATTGCTTTGTGGGCACCAAGATTTGCTGTACTCAGCAACAAGCCAGATAACATGTCCATATTCTTCAAAGTCTATCATCCTATTATTTTTGTGAGCTCTGTCTTTTTGGTTAGACTTTTTTAGATCTCTTGAGGATAGGGCTGCCTGATAAAACCAATAACAGAATGCTCACTCACTTAGCAACAGCTTAGTAAACCTTCAGACAATGACTTAATGGCCCCACTGTGAGATATAACAGTTTTTGAAAGTTTTCTTTTATCAAAGATTATTTTGATAATTCCATTTACCATTTAGTTGTAACAAGCAATTTAAAATAGATTAATTTGTGCCTGCCAAGGGAGCAGGGTTGGGTGAGTGGGGCATGGGAACAATGGTGAAGGGAATGTTACACTGATGGTGGGACTGGGATAGAAGCATTAAATGCCAGAAATTTATTATGAACAACTTTATAGAGTTCACTGTTTACATTCAGTATCATATTTTTAAAAGATCATATTCAGTGTCAAGGAATTTACATCATAAAACCTCCCTGCTTTCTCTCTAACCAGTAAAGTTCTGGTAAATAACCTTTCTCCTTTGTTGTGGCATTTCTAAATTTCTGAAATATTTTATAGATTTTTTAAATATATGTATATGTGTGTTATTTAAAATATATACCCTGCTTTGTCATGCTAGGGATAATATAGTCCTCTTTGGAGAGCATTATTTCTTTTGTCTCTATTATACATAATTCACATAGCCCAGGAAGAATGATTTCTATTCTCTGTCTTAATTCAGGCTTGTATAGCAAATTGCTATAAGGATAAGTGCTTAAGTCTGGAGACTGGGAAGTTCATGATCAAGTCACTGGCACATTCTATCATTGTTGTGAAGCTCCCCTCTGATTTGCAGATGGCTGTCTCCTAGAGATGTTCCTGCAAAGCTGAGAGACACAGAACTCTTACATCTGATTTTATACGGTACCATTGATACTATCTTGAGGCTTCAACATTATTATCCTTATCTCCACAAAAATGCTTCCTAGTGCCATTGCATTAGAGATTAGAGTTGAAATATCTGGACATCTGTCCATAATGTAAAGGCTGCACTTGACATGAAGAAGACCTTCAAGATCAAACTCATGTCCTCACATTGTTACAATGAGCACTTAAGCCATAGAAACTTTTTGAATATAGAACTTTTTTTTTTTTTTTTAATTTTTTTATTTAAACACCTTGATTACATACATGATTGTGTTTGGGTTTCAGTCATAAAAGGAACACCACCCATCACCAGTGCAACATTCCCATCACCCAAGTCCCAAATCACCCTCCTCCCCACCCAACCCCCGCCTGTACCCTAAACAGGCTCTACATTTCCCTCATACATTCTCAATATTAGGACAGTTCAAAATGTAGTTATTTCTCTAACTAAACTCATCACTCTTTGTGGTGAGCTTCCTGAGGTGAGCTGGAACTTCCAGCTCTTTTCTCTTTTGTGTCTGAAAATTATTATTACAAGGGTGTCTTTCATTTTTCTTAAAACCCATAGATGAGTGAGACCATTCTGCGTTTTTCTCTCTCTCTCTGACTTATTTCACTCAGCATAATAGATTCCATGTACATCCATGTATAGGAAAATTTCATGACTTCATCTCTCCTGACAGCTGCATAATATTCCATTGTGTATATGTACCACAGTTTCTTTAGCCATTCATCTGTTGAAGGGCATCTTGGTTGTTTCCAGAGTCTTGCTATGGTAAATAGAGCTGCAATGAATATAGGTGTAAGGAAGGGGTTTTTGTATTGTATTTTTGTGTTCCTAGGGTATATTCCTAGGAGTGGTATAGCTGGATCGTATGGGAGCTCGATTTCCAGTTTTTGGAGGAATCTCCATATCGCTTTCCATAAAGGTTGAACTAGACAGCATTCCCACCAGCAGTGGATAAGAGTTCCTTTCTCTCCACATCCCCGCCAACACTGTTTATTCTCATTCTTTGTGATGTGTGCCATTCTCTGGGGTGTGAGGTGGTATCTCATCGTTGTTTTGATTTGCATCTCCCTGATGATTAGTGATGTGGAACATTTTTTCATGTGTCTTTTGGCCATGCGTATTTCTTCTTTGTCAAAGTGTCTGTTCATTTCTTCTCCCCATTTTTTGATGGGGTTAGATGTTTTTTTCTTGTAAAGTTCTGTCAGTGCCTTGTATATTTTGGAGATTAGCCCCTTATCTGATGGGTATTGGGTGAATAGTTTCTCCCACTCAGTGGGTGGCTCTTGTATCCTGGGCACTATTTCCTTTGAGGTGCAGAAGCTTCTCAGCTTAATATATTCCCATCTGTTAATCTCTGCTTTCACTTGCTTGGAGAGTGCAGTTTCCTCCTTGAAGATGCCTGTAATGTCCTGTAGTGTTTTGCCTATGTGCTGTTCTATATATCTTATGGTTTTGGGGCTGATATCGAGGTCTTTAATCCATTTGGATTTTACCTTTGTACATGATGTTAGCTGGGGGTCTAAGTTTAATTTTTTGCAAGTGGCTATCCAATTGTGCCAACACCACTTGTTGAAGAGGCTTCCCTGCTCCATTTAGGATTTCCTGCTCCTTTATCAAAAATTAGATGGTTGTATCTCTGGGGAACATTTTCTGAGTATTCAAGCCTATTCCACTGATCTGAGGACCTATCCTTATTCCAATACCATGCTGTTTTGATAACTGTTGCTTTGTAGTACAGTTTAAAGTTGGGAAAAGTAATTCCTCCCATATTCTTTTTCCCAATGATTGCTTTAGCTATTCGAGGGTGTTTATTGTTCCAAATGAATTTCAAAAGTGTCTGATCCACTTCTTTGAAGAATGTCATGGGTATCTTTAGAGGGATGGCATTAAATCTGTATAATGCCTTGGGGAGTATTGACATTTTGATGATGTTAATCCTGCCAATCCATGAGCAGGGTATGTGTTTCCATTTCCGTGTGTCCTCTCTTATTTCTTGGAGCAGAGTTTTATAGTTTTCTTTGTATAGGTCCTTCACATATTTAGTCAAGTTGATTCCAAGATATTTGAGTTTGTGTGGTACTATTGTGAATGGGGTTGTTTTCTTAATGTCCATTTCTTCTTTATTACTGTTGGTGTATAGAAAGGCCATTGATTTTTGTGTGTTAATTTTGTAGCCTGCCACCTTGCTATATGAGTCTATTGTTTCTAGAAGCTTTTTGATAGAGTCTTTAGGGTTTTCTAAGTAGAGTATCATGTCATCTGCAAACAGTGAGAGCTTGACTTCTTCCTTTCCTATCTGGATTCCCTTGATATCCTTTTCTTGCCTAATCGCTATAGCAAGTACTTCCAGTGCTATGTTGAATAGGAGTGGTGAGAGAGGACAGCCTTGTCTTGTGCCAGAATTTAGAGGGAAGGCTTTCAGTTTTTCTCCATTGAGGATAATATTTGCCACTGGCTTGTGGTAGATGGCCTTCACTATATTGAGAAAGGTTCCCTCCATTCCCATCTTGCTGAGAGTTTTGATCAAGAATGGGTGTTGGACCTTATCAAATGCTTTCTCTGCATCTATTGATATGATCATGTGGTTTTTTATTTTTCTTGTTATTGATGTTGTGTATTATGTTGATAGATTTACGGATGTTAAACCAGCCTTGCATTCCTGGGATGAAACCTACTTGATCGTAGTGGATGATCTTCTTAATGAGGCATTGAATCCTATTTGCCAGGATTTTGTTGAGGATCTTTGCATCTGCATTCATCAGTGATATTGGTCTGTAATTTTCTTTTTTGGTAGCGTCTCTGTCTGGTTTAGGTATCAAGGTGATGTTGGCTTCATAAAAGCTATTTGGAAGTGTTTCTGTTTGTTCAATTTCATGAAAGAGTCTTGCCAAGATTGGCAGTAGTTCCTCTTGGAAAGTTTGATAGAATTCATTAGTGAATCCATCTGGACCTGGGCTTTTGTTTTTCGGCAGACATTTGATTACTGTTTTAATTTCATCAATGGTGATGGGGGTGTTTAGATATGCTACATCCTCTTCCTTCAACCGTGGAAGATTATAAGAGTCCAAGAATTTATCCATTTCTTCCAGGTTCTCATTTTTAGTGGCGTAGAGTTTTTCAAAGTAGTTTCTGATTACCCTTTGAATCTCTGTCATATCAGTAGTGATCTCTCCTTTTTCATTCCTGATACGAGTTATCAAGTTTCTCTCTCTCTCTTTCTTTGTTAGGTTTGCCAGTGGTCTATCAATCTTGTTTATTTTTTCAAAGAACCAACTTCTGCTTTCGTTGATCTTTCGGATTGTTTTTTGAGTTTCCACTTCGTTGATTTCTGCTCTCAGCTTTGTTATTTCCTTCTGTCTTCCTGTTCTTGGGTCCTTTTGTTGAGCATTTTCTAGTTCTATTAGCTGTGTCATTAAGCTACTCAGGTAAGCTCCTTCTTCCTTCCTGATGTGTGCTTGCAAAGCTATAAATTTTCCTCTCAGTACTGCTTTTGCTGTGTCCCATAAGTTCTGAGAGTTTGTGTCTTTATTGTCATTTGTTTCCAGGAACCTTTTTAATTCCTCCTTGATTTCATCTCGGACCCACTGGTTATTGAGCATGAGGCTGTTTAACTTCCAGGTGTTAAAGTGTTTCTTCTGAGTCCCTTTGGAGTTCACAAATAATTTCAGAGCCTTGTGGTCAGCGAAGGTAATCTGCAAAATTTCTATCCTCTTGATCTTATGGAGGTATGTTTTATGTGCCAGCATGTAGTCTATCCTGGAGAATGTCCCATGTACATTGGAGAAGAATGTGTATCCAGGTTTCTGGGGATGGAGTGTCCTATATATATCCACTAGGCCTCTTTCTTCCATTTCTCTCCTCAGGTCTAGTATATTCTTGTTGGGTTTCAGTCTGGTTGACCTGTCCAGTGTTGACAAAGCCGTGTTTAGGTCCCCCACAATTATTGTGTTGTTGTTGATATTATTTTTCAGATTTGTCAGCAGTTGTATTAAATATTTTGCTGGCCCCTCATTCGGTGCATATATGTTTAGGAGAGTGAATTCTTCCTGCTCTACGTACCCCTTGATTAATATAAAATGTCCGTCTTTGTCCCTTACAACCTTCCTGAGTATAAAGTTTGCATTATCTGATATTAGTATGGCCACTCCAGCTTTTTTATGGGTGTTGTTTGCTTGGATAACTTTTCTCCAGCCTTTTATTTTGAGTCTATGTTTGTTCTGACTATTCAGGTGCGTTTCTTGTAGGCAGCAGAAGGTTGGATTGAGTTTTTTGATCCATTTAGCCACTCTGTGTCTCTTAACTGGTGCATTTAGTCCATTGACGTTGAGAGAAAGAATTGTCCTGGGATTTAACGCCATCTTTATTTCAAAATTTGGTGTGTCTTTTGGGTAGTCTTGTCTTAGATTAGGTCTTTCAGTTTTTCTCTTAAGACTGGTTTTGTGTCTGTGAAGTTTCTGAGCTGTTTTTTTGTCTGTGAAACCATGTATTCTTCCATCAAACCGGAAAGTGAGTTTTGCTGGGTATAGTATTCTGGGTGAAGCATTCATTTCATTCAGTCTTGTCACAATATCCCACCACTGCTTTCTGGCATTGAGCGTTTCTGGTGACAGGTCTGCTGTAAATCTCAGGGAAGCTTGCTTAAACATGATTTCCCCTTTTGATCTTGCTGTTTTCAGAATTCTGTCTCTATCTGTGGGATTTGTCATTGTGACTAGGATGTGTCTTGGGGTGGTTTTTCTGGGGTCTCTTTTGGTTGGTACTCTTCGGGCATGCAGGATTTGATCACATATATTCTTTAGCTCTGGAAGTTTCTCTTTAATGATGTTCTTGACCATTGATTCTTCCTGGAAATTTTCTTCCTGGGTCTCTGGGACTCCAATGATTCTTAAGTTGTTTCTGTTGATCTTATCATAGACTTCTATTTTCGTCTGTTCCCATTCTTTGACTAATTTTTCCATTGTCTGCTCATTTGCGTTAAGTTTTTTGTCCAATCTCTCCTGCTGTATGGAATTGTTATGTATCTCATCTTCCACAGCACCAAGTCTATTCTCAGCTTCTGATACCCTGTCCCAGAGCTTATCCATTTTGTCATTCACTTCGTTTACTGAGTTTTTCAGGCCTGTTAGTTGACATGTTATTTCAGTTTGGAGTTTTGTCATTTCTGCCTTCATATTTTCTTGGTTCTTATTAGTGTTCTGTTCAACTCGATCCATGGTTTCTTGGAGTCTGTTGAGCACCTTCCATATTGCTAGTCTAAAGTCCTTATCTGAGAGGTTGATTAGTTGTTCAGTCATTATCTGGTCCTCAGAATTGTCATCTTCATTCTCTATGTCTGATGCTGGCCTGCGCTGTTTCCCCATTGTCACATTTGTATTGTGGGTTTTTCTACGTGTTGTAGTGGTATTCATTGTCTATATGATGTAGGCAGCACACTCCTCTGGCTCCTCCCTTTCTGGATGGGCTGACTTGCCTCTAAGGGAGGGGAGTCCTCCGTGGATGAAGCCTCACACTGGGTCAAATCTTAGGCCCGAGCATGTAACAGAGAAGACAGTCCAGAGAGAAATGTTTGCTTCTGTGATATAGCGCCGTTCTTAGTGTGATTTTTCCTTCTTGTTGCAATGGAGTTCTTTCCTTAGAAAGAGTGCACGGCCGCGTAGCGAAGCGGAGCGGCCGTGCTCCTCTGAGCCTCTTTTTGCCCCACTCGCAAGAGTTTCACGCAAGAGGACAGTAGACAGACATAGACAGGTCACACTCACAGTCTTTCACAGCTGAGCCCCACTGGGCCGGTGTACTTTCGCGGATTTTCCCCGCCTGGTGTCACACACAGGGAGCCAGCTTTTGCAAAGGATAGCCGGTTTTTATGCTCTGAAGTGAATATAGAACTTTTAATGTTCACAATACTGCTATTAATTTCCCAGAGTAGTAATGGGTGAAAATATATTTATATCATGTTATTAAAAATGTACTATCTGGGGAGATTTCTCTGCTTCCACTTATCTTATTCCTAATCTCCACTTTCTTGCAATTCAAAAAGAAATATAATTACTAACTTGTATTTCTTCTTTTTTTAGTGTTTATTCTAAAAAAGATATAATAAAATATTCTCTAATGGATATGTGGAAATAATTACATTCATAATATTTCTGGATGATGATAAAATATGCAATATAATCTTTAATCCATGGCACAGGGAAAAAACATAAGAACAGCACTATAAAATTACTTAGAAATAGTCCTTTTTTTTTTAGAAAGAGAGCTTATAGGAATTAAAATATAATCTGGTTTGTTTTTTTAACAATTATAGTGTGCTTCATAGGGAACACTGCCAGTCTTCACTAACGCCAAAGTTAAAAATCATATTTTAAAGAGCTTGTGTTTTATTCAGTTTAAAATTTACAGAAGAAACAGCTACAAGCTTATCAAAAAACGTTGTTATAAAATCAGCAAACATTTTGAAGAGTGGCAGGTATATAGTGATAAGAACAACAGCATTAAATTGCCACTAGTAAAAAAATGCCATTATTTTTGTTAGTTTTTTTGGAGAAAAGTATTTTTGGGGTATGCATTCCCAGCAATGCTTAATGGTTACTCCTGCCTCTGTACTCAGGGTTGGAGGAGCTTAAAGTTGTCAGAGATCGAATCCAGGTTGGCCACATGCAAGGCAGACACCTTACCTGCTTCACTATCTCTTCAGCCCCGAAAGGCTCTGTATTGAAGCAAATCAATTATTAACTTTGTATATAAGAAAATGAAGGTTAAGTTATTCCTCTCTTCTGGAAAATTTTGAGAAAACTTTGCTGCATTATCTCTTTCCTTTCCTTAAGGCCAAAAAGATGCCTCAGTGACTTAAAATATGCCCAGAGCAAGACTGAATCTGAGCATAATTCTCTGTGCAACCACATTCACTGATGTGCTTCTGACAGTGTCACTGTCTGGCAGCCCAGCAGGGCAAAACAGTTCATGCCTCTGGGATATAACTCACATGCGAAAGTACATGCCCAGTATATGAAAGAACCTGAGTTTTATCCCTGGCATTACATGTCCCTTAGTATTACCAGGTGTTGTCCTTGTAGTACCCAAATTCCTACAGGTTCCCTTACTTTTCGGTCTGCTCCTCATTTCTGAGAGTCACCCCTGGGAAAAAGAGTTACCTTTTTTACATAACTTTTCTTGTAAAGTCTTAATACACGTATATATATAATCAACATAGTAAGTTATAATGGTGTAGAATTAAACAATAAACTAAAAGTCAAGCCTTCTTTATAATTCACTTGCTTTGGAGTGTTATTAAACTTTTAAAATTAGATTCAAAATAGTTCCATAGAAAAAGCAATAACAGAACTCCTCAGAATAAACCCAGTTTTCTTTTTCCACTTAGGATGAAAAAAAGTTTCTTCAGGGAAAAAACAGTGCTTTGTTCTGACCTTCTATCCCTTACTTGTACAAGACAAAAAGTCTGCTCCTACTGGGTTTGGGAAATGAAGCACTCTGTCCAAAAATTACCCTAGCTATAAGAGAAAACTGAAGTGCAGAACAGTAAAATTCTGAATTGAGCTGGCTCTGTGGCTCTGTGGTAGGGCATAGGTTTTGTATGTGTGAAGCCCTTGGTTCAATTCCTGGCATTGCACAAATAAAATGAAACAGAAAATACAAAAAGAGACAGACTTACTCTTAGTAGAGATGAAGTAATACCTTTAAAGCTATAAATCCTGTAAGCCCAAAATTTTCTTAAGCATAAAAATATCTTTTAAAAACCAGTGCTTTTGGCAATGAAAACTGATAGATTTATTACTAGTAAATTATTAATTAAAATTTGATTAACTATAGACTATACCTGATTAAATTCCAATGGTATTTAATCAGTGAAAAGAAAGGCAAGACAGCAATTCAAAATTTAAGAGTATCCTAAAACATGAATAAAAACAAATCAAAGCAAATCCATTCACTTGACTGTGATTTGCTAGTTTTTTTAGCTCCTTCCTTCCTTCCTTCCTTCCTTCCTTCCTTCCTTCCTTCCTTCCTTCCTTCCTTCCTCCTTCCTTCCTTCCTTCCTTCTTTCCTTCCTTCCTTCCTTCCTCCCTCCCTCCTTCCTCTTTCTTTCTTTCTTTCTTTCTTTCTTCTTTCTTTCTTTCTCTTTCTTTCTTTCTTTCTTTCTTTCTTTCTTTCTTTCTTTCTTTCTTTCTTTCTTCTTTCTTTCTTTCTTTCTTTCTTTCTTTCTTTCTTTCTTTCTTTCTTTCTTTCTTTCTTTCTTTCTTTCTTTCCTTCTTTCTCTCTCTCTCTCTTTCTTTTTTTTGCGATTTGCTAGTTAAACTTAGGGTACAGTCAACAGCATGGTTGATATCAAACTGTTATGCTGAGTGAAAGCCTCTGAAGGCTACAGTTATGTCTCCTCATTGATGTAAATCCTTGGGAGAAAGCAGAGTTATAATATCACCAGCAGAATGATTGGCTACCAGAAATATGTGTGGGTAGCATGTAGACTGTAGTGTTTCTGAAAGAAAACGAAACAAAAAGAGTGGCCTAATTAGTCAATATAATGAGTACTCTAAAATGCAAATTCTATTTGTGAAGATATAGGAAAAGAATTACTGATAGCTTTTATGGATTTGTAAATGGAGGCTTTAACTGATAGTCAATTCTATTTTTTTAGTCAATTCTTAATTTAACATGAAAATGAGGATTATACTAAAGAACACATGCTTACACTTACTATTTTATTTGGGTGGTGTAGGTGCATTATATAGGGTTGCAGATCTCACTCCTGACTCTCAGGAGTTTCTCTTAGGGTTACACAAAGGTTACTGTTGGAGGTCCATCTGCAGTGGTAGGGCTTTAACAAGAAACATCTGCATGCAAGGCATGCTTCCAACTCTATATCATCTCTCTAGCACAACTATTCATTTAAGTTCAAATAATTTTCAACAAAATATCTGAACATCTCTAATTTTTAATGAACTTGTCACATACATTCTACTATTTTTTGTTTGTTTGGGGTCACCTCAGCATCACTCAGGGGTTACTCCCGGCGTTGTGCTCAAAAATCACGCCTAGTAGGTTTGGGGAAACATATGGGATGTTAGGGATAAAACCTTGGTCAGCCTATTGCAAGGAAAAGACCTACTCACTGTGCTATTGCTCCAGCCTCAGCATCCTACTTTTGTGAGGGAGGGGATTGTTGCCTCCTAAATGATACTCAGAGACCTGCCTCCATTCCAGGATTCTAAGCCAACCAAATAAGTGATTAAATGTCAAGTCATGAAGATGCCACATGCTATGGCCAAAATACCAAAAAAAAGTCCTTTAAAGAGGAAAATTATTTAGGTATAATATGCACACATATATTTTTTCTTTTGGGAACTCCCTGTTATGTTCTGGGAACAAGTGTTGGTACTAGGATCCAGGGCTCCTGAATGCAAAACTTGTATGTTAGATGTTTGAGCCATCTCACCACATCCATGTACACATTTTTCTCATCAAAATTAATTAAAATGGAAAATTACTTTCCTGTAAGTTTATAATATGTCAGTATTATTGAGTTTTTATTCAGAGAGGCATTAAGATCTACATAATGTAATCATCTCATTTTAATTAAAATTATCATTACATTTAACTTCATTGATTTTCAGTGTTGAAGAAATGGAAATTCTTCTCATAAAACTTCATAACTTCATGCTTTAGAGAATAAATTCCCAATATGACATCACTTTGGCCCTGAGGGACTTTGAAATGAGAATCTTTTTTTAGAATCTTAAAATGTTTCTGAGTTTTATTTTCTCACAAGAATAAACAAGAAAAGGGTGATAGCTACCTCCCTTTACAAACTGCTGGAAGTCTTGAGGAGTTTAAGTAATAGGTTTTAGTTTCTATTATGCTGATCTTCAAATCTCTATCCTCTCATGATTACTACTGTCAAATGTGCCTTCTAGAAAAAAAATCAAACTGGAGTACACCTGGTAGAACATTTTTGTCTTACATGCAGCAGAATTAGGTTCCATCTCCAGGATTTCATATGGCCTGAGCCACCACCAAGAGTAATTCCTGAGTGAAGAACTAGTAGTCTTTGAGTAGTTTCTGAGTGCTGTTGGGTGTGGTCCTAATATAAAATAAATAAATAATAAACAAATAAATAAAAAATTTGAAGTTGAGCCAATAATGCTTTTTAAGTATACCTCTACAAAAGTAAGTGTAAGAGGTGCCATCAACAGAGTGCTGACATTCTCCGTGTAAGTACAGAAGCCTCCATCTCCATTCTTTGGTACCCTTCATGCCCTCCCTTTGGCAACCTTTGTTCTGCTGTCCAAATCCAAGAATTTCTTCACCCCTAAATCATAATCTCAAACAGTTGAATTACCTTCTAATATAATAATGATCACTGATAAATGTCACAAAATTCTGGTCTTAATTATATTAATTCAGGTGATTTTTATTTTATAGTTTTTAATCAAGTTGTATATAGAATAACTTTATTTGTGTATTTTTTTAATTGTTCCTTCCTATTTGCCTATTTACTTTCTTACTTAGATTTGGCTTTGCCCTCAAGGATCTTTACCCAGCTTTAGTACTTACTGGGGTGAATGTCCACATGGATAGTTGTGCCATTTGCTTTCTCCTACTGGACTCATTCAATGTAAATGACATAGTTCTTCTGTCAGGGACCTGACAGCCCCAAACTCTTGGTCTGCTTCTGCTGCTGCTTTGCAGAACTTCCTGGTATAGCTGCCCTCGGGGCTTAGGAAATGAGTAAATCAAGAAAAAGTTAGCACAAATTGTACTACCTAATAGGATGCCTGAGGTTTGCTAAACTATATTGCCAGCCTAGTTCCTGCTGACCTTTCAAGCATGAGTTAAGATCTAGGTTTAACTTTATGTTTAGTAAAAAAAAATTGGGTAATTGTAAATGTTTTAATGGTAAATGCCTTCATGTTACACATTTCTTTCCGCAGGCCCACCCCCCTGACTCTTTGTGGCTTGGTATATAAGCTCTGTGAACTTTGCAATAAAGGACTCTTGATCAGAATCTTGTCTTGAGTCCTGTCTGTTCCCCTCCCCAATTCTTTTACAGGTTAAGTCCTCTTCGGGATCCACGAATAACTGGCGACCCCCGTCCCTGCGGGCAGGTTTGGGTGGTCGCATTCTTCCTGTAAACTTGGACTACTTTGCTATTTTTTTTTACTTTTGCAGTTGCCTCTCAGAACCTGAACTTCATCATCCTTCCATATGGACATGCATCACACATTATACTCCTGCCTCAGTTCTGTGGAAAGAGAAGACAATCTTCATGTGGATGTGGAAAGGTGCCTTTAACAGTTCTTGCTCTGGTAAGAAGTCATGAAAAAATTGAATTTCATTTTGTCTGTTACTATTCTACCTCAGCAATGGACACAGAAGGAAAGAGGTAGTCAGGTAATTTCATTAAACAAGTTGGACCAGCAATGTACAAATTTAAGCAGTATTTGTTGATTGGTCACTATGAATAAATGAATATTGTTCTGAAAACCTATTAACCTTTTTTTAAAAATAATATCAAGGGAGCTGGATAAAAAACCACAGTGAGTATGGCCTTTGCATTGCATATGGTAAACCCCGTTCAGTCCCAGGACATCTGAATACCACAAGTGATTCCTAAAAGAGAGCCAGGAATAAGCCCTGAACCCTGAGTGTGAACAAGAAAGAAAATTATTATATCAAGTATTATGTGATTTGTTCAATTTATAAATATATACCACATAGTGATATTACATGGGTTCTACTTTCATAGGTTTGAGGGCTATTTCAGAGGTAGGAGAAAAATTGTGTGTTCTTATGAATGAAGTTTTATTTGAATAGAACTGAATTTATTTATATCTTGCCTATGATGAATACTTTGAGAGTTGATTGGTGTGACAGAAAAAAATTAGATCTTATAAATCCTGAAATAGTAACAAATGTATTTCACCCTTTACAAAAAGGGTATGATCTCTGGACCATTATAACAACACAACTATAAAAGCAATATCACATATACTTTTGTTAACGGAACTGAAAAAAGACTTAAATATTAAGAAATATGCCTATGCTAGAAGAAAAATTCAATTAAGTGTTGAAATATTGAAGCTATCATTCAAATTCAACTTGAAAGAGTAGAATTTGTGAGAATGAATTTATATTGGCAGTCTAGTCAGGTGGAACAATTCAGAAAAAATTCAATATGTCATCCTCTGTAGTCCCTGGATTAGCCCACTAACTTCCCATCATTTTCTACTCTATTACTAGACTTTTTGTTACTACTTTTTCTATGACATGAATATATTTTATTTTATTGAATATCTTTTCTTATTTTCTCATTGTTATCTTTCTATGGAATCCTATTTTCAAGACCCATTAATCCTTCTCTCTTTGTCTTCATTTTTGGTAGTCATTCCTTTGACATTTATCTTGTCTAAATTTTATCTACACTTCTTTCATTTGACATTTCACACTCCTTCCTGGTTATTGTAAATGTCTAGTAAATTGCCAGACTCTTTATTAGATTCTAGCAAATAAAGTTTAAGGCTTGGCTTTAATTCCTCATGATAATCAATAACAGACCATCAGTTAAGGACATAATAAATGATTACTATGAACTGACCCTTCTCTGTTATGACTTATAAGATCCTGGAATTTTATTTTGGTTATTTTGTTAAAGGGCAATATCTCATCACTAGAATGAAGATAATTGGAAGAAGTGGGGAGCTAGTCTTCACCAGGTTGTACTCAAGGCTTACTTCTTATTCTGTGGTCATGTTTACAGTACCATTTCTGTTGATGTGATTGAATCCAGGTCAGCTATGTGCAAGACAAGTGCTCTACTTGCTGTACTATCTCTCTGGCACCATAAAAGCTACTGATTTTTCAAATACTAATATTGACCAATTTGTAGAAATGTATAATAATTTGGAGAGTAAGTATAATAAGCAACATATTGTATTAATGTGGAGGTTAGGAGTTTGGTGATATTGACAATTATTTAGAGGGATTTCTTGATAAGTTCTAGTGGGATGATCACTAATATACTCCATTATTATTCTTAAAGATAGGATTATGGGCAAGAAATTACTTGGCAATTATTCTTTCCAATCTGGTTAGAATGTACTGCCCAGATAAAGCAATCATTTAATCATGCAAGAAAGACACTTTTTGAAAAAGGTCTACTAGATTTTTATCAATACCTTGAATATATAAATAGTTACTCTAAATGGAAAATTCAGCTATTGCACACATTTTATATGTGTGAAATACATATAAATTACAAAGTAAAAATATTTCTGGTCAGTCAGATATTTTTTTAAGCTCAAGAATAAAAACAGAAAATATCTACTTAAATTTTCCCTTTATTGCCTGCTTACCGGTATTTCTTTTAACATGCTAACTTCACATTTAAATGATATCCATATATTCTAAACTTGAAATACAGGCATATTTTCAACTTTACTCACATCAATCCCTTTTTATGCTTTTTTAAAACATTTATATTTGATAGAGAACACACACACAGAATCTGAATTGTGTAGTAAAAAGCACATTTAACAGTTACATTCTGGTGATAGAAGAAAATGTTCATGCTCCAGATTCAAATTTCAGGCAAACCTAACCTTGCATCTTGACTCAGACAATACTATGAGGTCTTGAGCAATTAATTCCTTCTCTGACCTGTGATTTGGGCAATAGTTTTATAAGTTTAAAGGGTTAAAATGGCAATGATATGGGATAACATACAGAGATATCCACTACTGTGCATTATACAGTGTTCTAAATCTTAGAAAATTATTACAATATAATCTTCCACAAGAGCTAGGAGATCAGCCCTACTATCATACTTTAAGGAATACAGGGTCACTGTTGATTGACTGATATATTGGAGAGTCATAATATGTGTTATTATGTCTGAGCAGCTATATGTGGAGGCTATCTGTGAGTTTTTGACAAAACCTATTAACATGAATCAACCCATATTACATCAACCTCAGAATCAAGAGACTCATCTTACACGACTTTCTAAATTAATCCTTGCATCATTTCTCTGCAATACTATTTATTGTCAGTCTTAATTTGCAAATGAGCAGATCAAGATTTAAAGAGGTTAAACTAAATGTCTGAGATGACATTGCTAGAAAGCAAAAAGAACCAATATACAAACCTGGCAGTCTAATGCCAAGGATTGCAAAAATAAATATGTGAGTTGACTGTATATTAACGTGATCCATTAACTCAGTAAAAGGAAATGGCTTTGACAAAGAAGTAGTCTTAGAAGAACAAGAGCATTCAGTAGAACTTAAGGCTACTAAGTGACTTTAATTTAATTCAGTATGCATACATCAGTTTTCTAATACATAAACCACTTTTAAAAATGCAAAGTAATATAATATTTAATTTAATCTAAAATGCCACTATTTTTATAGGTATCTTTTTTATTTTTAATTAAGATAAAGAGGGCCCAAGATAAGAAGATATAATGAGACATAGTTTTAAGGTGAAAATGAGCTATATATTTGCTTTATTTTTATTGATTATTATTATTTATTATATTTTACAAGAGATTTCAATGTTTTATTTCAAATAAGGTTATGATTTTTTTAAAATAAAATGTTTGTAATCAGAGTGCCTAAATAAATATATTATATACTTGGCTTAAAGTAAGCAAAAAATAAATATGACAAGCAGAAAAACACAAAGTAAGTTATGTGTTTGAATATAACCACTAACAAGGGAAGAAAAACAAATAACTGAAAATTTAAGTATGGTTCTCACTCATTTTTGCAGTTTGTACATACTTGGAATATTTAACCTCAAGTGGTTTCAGATTGGTAGTTTCTGACAGGAGCAAACTTAAATGCTCTCTAAAATTCTCTGCATATAAAACAAACAAACAACAAAGAATCTGCTGCATACCAAGTGACTAACAATGCCCTAACATTTTAGATAATTGTATTTGCCAAGGGGTTCGGGTTGGATGATAGGGGACCATGGGTTTTTCGTAGAGGAAAGCAGCACTTCGGTGGTGTATACACATATATAATACCCTACATGAAACTCTGTCATTACTGATAATATAATTCATAGTGTTTATATAAAAAAAACATACTGAAATTTTAGGAAGATAATGATCCCCAAACGAGGAAAATACAGGAAAGCATAAAAATTTATTTAATTTTCATGTAAGAAAAATAATATTGATATTTGGTACATGTTAGTTCCTTTCTGTATATGTATTTATGACTCTGTACTTATAAATTAATCCTGGCAGGCTCTGGGACTATATGAGATAAAACTCAGGTCAGTTATGTGCAAAGCAAATGCCATACCAGCTGGGCTAAAAGTTGGGCCCCCCAGGAGCAAAACTTTTATTTAAGAAAAAAATCACTTCAAGTCTTTGATCATTTGAATTGGCAGATGTCAGAAATGTAAGATGTGAAAAAATGTATCTCATAATAGATGAATGAAGAATAAATTGTACTTTATATTTTAAGAGATAGTGGAAACATCTAATGTCATTATAGTTAATGCAATAAAACCAAACAAAACATACATTACACTAGCTTGAAAAATGACAGGTCTTGTGTAGGGAAATGAAAATTTAGAATTGGCAAATAATGAGAAGTAAAGTGAGGAAATATGTTTTCATTAAAAGATAAAACAATCTAAACCTTGATATCTTGGTTCTGATCAAAGTGGTGAGAATGTATGGAGTCTGATTAAGCCATAATTTTATTGGAATAAAATGAATATGAAGTCCAGTGCTTCTGGAATGAAGATCTTACACTGTGCATGGAAACTTAGGAAGTCCTATTGAGCCAATATAATAAAATATTTTAAAGAAAAGGCCAACATAAGGACGTTAGAGTTGAAGTGATATTACTTATCGATTTATTCAATTATCAATCTGATCTATCAACGTCCTAATAACAAGAATTTGGAAGTTGCTTTATTTCACATTCTATGTTGAAAATGAAGTAGAACATAAAGAATAGTATATTATCTGTTAAACAACATATATAATGAATTAGTGAGGTAAGCGACTAGAATTATACCACATGTTTTACTATAGTAGCTGCCAATTTTTGAGCAAATTATATTTCCAGATAGAAAATTTACAAATAGGTTAATTTATATTAAATTTGAAAAGCAAAATCATTCTTATTTTAGATAATTGGTGAGATAGTACAGTGGGTAAGGCACTTCCTTGCCTTGCAGATGCAACGGACAGGTTTGATGTCCACATCCTATATTAACCTACCCTTCCTCATCCCAGCATTGTCAGGAGTAATCTCTGAGCATCTCTTGTGTTTATCAAAATACATTCAAAAATTTGAAAAAATAGTTATATTTTAGAAATAATAATACTATGGGTCAGAGATATTTTCTGTACATATTTTTTTTAAGAGGAGGCCACACCCAATGGTGCTCAGGGGTTACTCCTGGCTATGCGCTCAAAAATCCCCATATGGGACGGTGGGGATAGAACTGAAGTCTGTCCTGGGTCAGCCTCATGCAAGGCAAACGTACTACCACTGTGCTAGCACTCCGGCCCTTTTGTACCTATTTTTAATGAATTCTACGGCATCTATGAGTAGTTCATAAGAGATACAATGACCTATCCCATTTGTTCCAACTCAGATATCCCTGAAGAGTTATATTCTGAAGGATAAATGAATTGACTTCAATTTCTGTATAGTAGAATACTCAGGTCCATACTAAAAAAATCATGTCTAATCTATAAATTTGTTAGGTTAATTAAAATGGGGAGTTGTGATTACACATGATAGTAAGGTTACAAATCAGATAATAGAAAGGTAAAATTAACTTACACTTTCTTTTCTTTTGGCTTTTGGGTCATACTCAGTGGTCACTGGGCTTATTCCTGGCTCTGCACGCAGGGATCACTCCTAGCAGTGCTTGGGGACTAATGGAATGCAGGAAATTGAATCCAGGTCAATCACACAAAAGGCAATTACTCTACCTACTATATTACCTCTCCAGTCTTACCTTGAATTTTCTTTTTTGGGCGGGGGGCACACCGGTGTATTCTGTGCTCAGAAATAGCTCCTGGCTTGGGGGACCATATGGGATGCCGGGGGTCTGTCCTAGACTAGCGCCGGCAAGGCAGATGCCTTACTGCTCTAAGCCACAGCTCCAGCCCCTTACCTTGAATTTTCAAAGCAAACTCAATATGATTATAAGGGCCTTTAAAGGTAGAAAAGAGGAGTAGGAAAGATCAGTGATAATACCCAAGAAATATTTGATATCTCTTTCTTAAACTTGTAAATGGGGGAAGAATGCATAAAACTAGAAACGTGGGTGGATGGTTTTTACAGCTATAAAACGTAGGAAAATGAATATCGCCCTCTAGAGGTACCAGAAGAAATAGGATTTTAGCTGAGCCAGATTTTCATAGAACTACAAAATAATATATTCATGTTATTTTGGACCACAAAGTTAGTAGTAACTTGTTAGGGCAACAATAAAACAAAAGACATTTTCATCAAATCTGATTGCATTTCTTCTTCTGGGTTTTGATTCTGAAAACATTACTCAATTTTCTGCAGCAGTGTTGCTAAGTCTTATTCCTACAAATATGATTTATGGTTTTAACCAATAGTTGACTTTTCTATATTTGTTCAAATGAATAGTTAGATTTAACATGCATCTGTTTGTGTATTCTTGAAACAATTATTTCAGTTTAAAGATACAAGATCATATAGTTTTATTTGTAAATTTTTAAAATGGATAGACCATTTCCACTTAGGAGGGACCATTGTCAAGTAAATGTCTGAGACTGGGGAGATGGTAGGTATTTAGCACTTGAGTTACGGATCATGGTTTGAACCTCAAACCATAGTAGTCTGATCATGGTTTGAACCTCAGTACCATCAGGAATAATAATACCCAAGCACAGAAACAGAACTCTGAGTATGCCATGAACACAGCCAGCCCTCAAAAAGCAAACATCCTCCCTCAAAAAGCAAACTAAAATGTGACTAGATAGAAATGGCAAATATATACTGTCTACTGTTTAAGGCCTAATTCAAATCACATAGTCTGGGAGGCATAGTCAAGCACTCTAGGCAATACCTTCCAAAGGTCAATCTGGAAAAATATCCAAAATATATTTTAGAACCAATCTACCATACAAGTAGGCAGAAGATTGATAATTAAGTAGCCCAGTCTGTAAATAAGTTGGATGAAAATACTAAGGCTGCTATGAAAGAAATAATACATATTACCTTAATTTTTTGTTGCTATGTAGTCTAAGAAACTCCTGTATTGCTAGGGAATTTTCATCAGAAAGAAATTTTCACAGAGCTACAGAAAGAAAAAAAAAAGATGATTTCTGTATGTGAATACTTGAAGGAAAATAAAGCAAGTCTAAAAGACAAAAAAAAAAATAGTCAATTTGTCCCCTTTCTAATTTTAAAACCCAAACAACAAGGTCCCTATGTCTGTTTGATTGTATCTAAAAGGAAAATAAAATGTGCTTAGCATTACCACCTGTCAAGGCAACACCTGGTTTACAGTGAAAATAAGAATAAAAGCTGCCATTAGTGTCATTGACTGCTCTGGGAACTTGGGAGACATAGTAAATGCATTAGGCACAAAATGTGTTTATTTGAGCACTTTTCTTAAGTTGTTATGAGGCTTTTTCCCATTAGTCAGTGTTGGAAACTCACAGATTTTTTTTAAAGGATCTTGAAGAGAATTACTTCATTTTAACAGATGATGGTGAAAGCCTACCTATCTGCATCTATGTGATGAATTGATAGTGAAGTTTGTATTATTCAGGTTTTGGTGAGAGGTAGAGTGGCTGTGACATTGGCTCACGAAGACCCAGGACAGGTAGTTCTGATTTATACTGACTTTCCTTTGCCAGATCCTCTTGCTGGGGCATATTGTGTTGCGCATCTCACAACAGAGTATAAGTAGCCAATATCTCAAAGACTAAAAACACCTTGAGGAGGGTCAAAGCATGAGGATTTAGTTTTCAAAATTTGTTTATTTTATGTCATCGTTCAGAACTTAGCATTTGTTGAGGAAAATATAAAATTAGTAAATGCAGTTGGGTAGATACGGTTGAAATCATTGTTAATAAACCATCTTACAGGGCAGGAGAGATAGCATGGAGGTAGGTCATTTGCCTTGCATGCAGAAAGACGGTGGTTTGAATCTCGGCATCCCATATGGTCCCCCGAGCCTAACAGGAGCGATTTTGAGCATGGAGCCAGGGGTAACCCCTGAGCACTGCTGGGTGTGACCACAAAACAAAACAAAACAAAACAAAACAAAACAAAACAAAAGCATCTTACTCTATTCAAGTGAAGTTTTCATCTTTTTTCTGCCCAGACAAGTTTTAGGATTTCTAGCATCACAATTCAGCAACAGATGGGCTACAGGCATTTGGTCTTTCAAGGTGGAAATAGTGCAAGCATGGCTGCTTTCATTTAATATTTCCTGGTTTCTACACACATTAGGCTACAGTGAGTATGAATGAAAAAAATTGTAAGTGATTTGGTAAAAAAAAAATCACTTTAAATGCTGTTTCTTCCAGAATAGAAGAGTCACCTCCCCAGTCGCTATTAAAACTCTGACATCTAAATAGCTTTAGAACACAAAGTTCTATTTAAAAAGTTCTGCTGGATGAAAAATGTTGAAAGGGAGGTGGTTTTAAAATCAGAATAACAGAGTGCTGAGTCCTATTTCTATCACTGATTAGATGTTTGACTTTGATCAATTTAATGGCCTTTAAGAGGTTAAGTGTCCAGTACTCCAAAATGAGAACCAGGGTCCAAAGAGATTATATAGTGCCACTTGCCTTGCTGTGGCTGGCTAGGGTTTGATCCATATGGTCCCTTGAGTCTGACAGGAGAGATACCTGAGCACAAAACCACGAGTAAGCCCTGTGCACCATGAGGTATGATGCTTCAACCCCACTCATCAAATAAAACCAAAAAAGAAAAATATTGGCTCATGTATATTTAAACAAAATTCAAAACACTGTATCATCAGTGGCCATTCCAGCAATTCATTATCTATTTTCTTCCATTAATGATTTAAAAATTAAAATATTGATGATGAAGCCTTTTTACCTGATACTTAGTTAAAGGATTCTACTCAACTAAGTTGAACTTGATTCATCAAGGGTCAAGTACACAAATATCAAAGCTAAGTTTCAGAACCAAAGCTTGGTTTAAGATATCTGTGAGAACAATGAGTCATTAATAAAGAGGATATAACAAAGTAGTTATAGAAAAGCTTTGTGATTCTTAAAAAAAAAAGAAAAGCTTTGTGATTCTTTTAGACAGTACAAACAATAAGTTGCCATCTATATGCATATCATTCATACACCTTCTACAAAGGTGGCAGGGTTAATTTTATGCTGAGCCAATAATGGGGATTTGACCTTGTTAATTTGATGCTAATAAATATAGGGCTTATATTAATAAACATTTTTAATTTTGTAAGCAGTATTTGGATACTTATGGATATAGCAATAAATAAAAATACATTATTAATATCACATATATGATTAATGTCTTTATTAACCTTTATTAAGATTAGGTGAGTAATCTTATGTGATTCAAAAGTTTTCTTTGAAATAAGCAGTACTTTGCAGAAGCCAGGTCCCCCGTTTGTGACATCAGGCTGGGAAAATATACGAAACTAAGCCTGCCTAGTGGGGCCCGACTGTGAAAAATTGTGAGTGCTGCCTGTGTGTGTCTGTCTACTGTCCTGTCACGTGAACCTCTTGGGAGTGGGCCGAAAAGAGGCTCCAGCAGAGCACTTTGGCTCCGCTTCACTATGCAGCCCATGCACTCTTTCTAAGGAAAAAACACCATCGCAACAAGAAGAAAAAATCACACTAAGAACTGTGCTGGATCACTGAAGCCCAGCATTTCTCTCCGGACTGTCTTCTCTGCTGCGTGCTCGGGCCTAAGATTTGATCCTGTGTGAGGCTTCATCCATGGAGGACTCCCCTCCCTTGGAGGCAAGACGACCCATCCAGAAAGGGTGGAGCCAGAGGAGTGTCGCTGCCTACATCATTTACCCAATGAATACCACCACAACACGTAGAAAAACCCACAATACAAGTGTGACAATGGGGAAACAACGCAGGCCAGCATCAGACATAGAGAATGAAGATGACACTTCTGATGACCAGATAATGACCAACCAACTAATCAATCTCTCAGATAAGGACTTTAGACAAGCAATATGGAAGATGCTCAAGGAACTCTAAGAAACCATGGATCGAGTTGAACAGAACACTAATAAGAACCAAGAAAATATGAAGACAGAATCACAAAACACCAAACTGAAATAACATGTCAACTAACAGGCCTGAAAAACTCAGTAAACGAAGTGAATGAAAAAATGGATAAGATCTGGGACAGGGTATCAGAAGCTGAGAATAGACTTGGTGCTGTGGAAGATGAGATACTGGAAAAAAAAACTTAAAGCAAATGAACAGACAATGGAAAAATTAGTCAAAGAATGGGAACAGATGAAAATAGAAGTCTATGATAAGCTCAACAGAAACAACTTAAGAATCATTGGAGTCCCAGAGACCCAGGAAGAAAATTTCCAGGAAGAATCAACAGTCAAGAACATGATTAAAGAGAAACTACCAGAGCTAAAGAATATATGTGATCAAATCCTGCATGCTCGAAGAGTACCAACCAAAAGAGACCCCCAGAAAAAATATCCCAAGACACATCCTAGTCACAATGACGAATCCCACGGATAGATACAGAATTCTGAAAAGAGCAAGATCAAAAAGGGAAATTACATTCAAGGGAGTATCCTTGAGATTTACAGCAGACCTGCCACCAGAAACACTCAAGGCCAGAAAGCAGTGGTGGGATATTGTGACAAGACTGAATGAATGAATGCTTCACCTAGAATACTGTACCCAGCAAAATTCACTTTCCGGTTTGATGGAAGAATACATGGTTTCACAGACAAAAAACAGCTCAGAAACTTCACAGACACAAAACCAGTCTTAAAGGAAAAAATAAAAGGCCTAATTTAAGACAAGACTAACCAAAAGACACACCAAATTTCGACATAAAGATGGCATTAAATCCCAGGACAATTCTTTCTGTCAACATCAATGGACTAAATGCACCAGTTAAGAGACACAGAGTGGCTAAATGGATCAAAAAACTCAATCCAAACTTCTGCTGCCTACAAGAAACGCACCAGAATAGTCAGAACTGACATAGACTCAAAATAAAAGGCTGGAGAAAAATTATCCAAGTAAACAAAACCCATAAAAAAGCTGGAGTGGCCATACTAATATCAGATAATGCGAACTTTATACTCAGGAAGGTTGTAAAGGACAAAGATGGACATTTTATATTAATCAAGGGTATGTAGTGCAGGAAGAAATAACTCTCCTAAACATATATGCACCGAATGAGGGGCCAGCAAAATATTTAATACAATTGTTGACAAATCTGAAAAATAATATCAATAACAACACAATTATTGTGGGGGACCTCAACACGGCTTTATCAACACTGGATAGGTCAACCAGACTGAAACCCAACAAGAATATACTAGACCTGAGGAGAGAAATGGAAGAAAGAGGCCTAGTATATATATATGACACTCCATCCCCAGAAACCTGGATACACATTCTTCTCCAATGTACATCGGACATTCTCCAGGATAGACTACATGCTGGCACATAAAACATACCTCCATAATATCAAGAGGATAGAAATATTGCAGGCTACCTTTGCTGACCACAAGGCTCTGAAATTATTTGTGAATTCCAAAGGGACACAGAAGAAAAACTTTAACACCTGGAAGTTAAACAGCCTCATGCTCAATAACCAGTAGGTCCGAGATGAAATCAAGGAGGAAATCAAAAGTTTCCTGGAAACAAATGACAATAAAGACACAAACTATCAGAATTTATGGGACACAGCAAAAGCAGTACTGAGAGAAAAATTTATAGCTTTGCAAGCACACATCAGGAAGGAAGAAGGGGCTTACCTGAGTAGATTAATGACACAGCTAATAGAACTATAAAGTGCTCAACAAAAAGATCCAAAAATAGGGAGACAGAAGGAAATAACAAAGCTGAGAGCAGAAATCAACGAAGTGGAAACCCAAAAAACAATCCGAAAGATCAATGAAAGCAGAAGTTGTTTCTTTGAAAAAATAAACAAGATTGATAGACCACTGGCAAAACTAACAAAAAAAAGAAAGAGAGAGAGAAACTTGATAACTTGTATTAGGAATGAAAAAGGAGAGATCACTACTGATATGGCAGACATTCAAAGGGTAATCAGAAACTACTTTGAGAAACTCGATGCCACTACAAATGAGAAACTGGAAGAAATGGATAAATTCTTGGACTCTTATAATCTTTCATGGTTGAAGGAAGAGGATGTAGCATATCTAAACACCCCCATCACTATTGATGAAATTAAAATGGTAATCAAATGTCTGCCCAAAAACAAAAGCCCAGGCCCAGATGGATTCACTAATGAATTCTTTCAAACTTTCCAAGAGGAACTACTACCAATCCTGGCAAGACTCATGAAATTGAACAAATAGAAACACTTCCAAATAGCTTTTATGAAGTTAACATCACCTTGATACCTCAACCAGACAGAGATGCTACCAAAAAAGAAAATTACAGACCAATATCGCTGATGAATGCAGATGCAAAGAACCTCAACATAATCCTGGCAAATAGGATTCAGTGCCTCATTAAGAAGATTATCCACTATGATCAAGTAGGAATGCAAGGATGGTTTAACATCCGTAAATCTATCAACATAATACACAATATCAACAACAAGAAAAATAAAAATCACATGATCATATCAATAGATGCAAAGAAAGCATTTGATAAGGTCCAACACCCATTCTTGATCAAAACTCTCAGCAAGATGGGAATGGAAGGAACCTTTCCCAATATAGTTAAGGCCATCTACCACAAGCCAGTGGCAAATATTATCCTCAATGGAGAAAAACTAAAAGCCTTTCCTCTAAATTCTGGCACAAGACAAGGCTGTCCTCTCTCACCACTCCTATTCAACATAGCACTGGAAGTACTCGCTATAGCGATTAGGCAAGAAAAAGATATCAAGGGAATCCAAATAGGACAGGAAGAAGTCAAGCTCTCACTGTTTGCAGATGACATGATACTCTATTTAGAAAACCCTAAAGACTGTATGAAAAAGCTTCTAGAAACAATAGACTCATATAGCAAGGTGGCAGGCTACAAAATTAACACACAAAAATCAATGGCCTTTCTATACACCGATAGTAATAAGGAAGAAATGGACATTAAGAAAACAACCCCATTCACAATAGTGCCACACAAACTCAAATATCTTGGAATCAACTTGACTAAAAATGTGAAGGACCTATACAAAGAAAACTATAAAACTCTGCTCCAAGAAATAAGAGAGGACACGCGGAAATGGAAACACATACCCTGCTCATGGATTGGCAGGATTAACATAATCAAAATGGCAATACTCCCCATGGTATTATACAGATTTAATGCGATCCCTCTAAAGATACCCAGGATATTCTTCAAAGAAGTGGATCAGGCACTTTTGAAATTCTTTAGGAACAATAAACACCCTAGAATAGCTAAAGCCATCATTGGGAAAAAGAATATGGGAGGAATTACTTTCCCCAACTTTAAACTTTACTACAAAGCAATAGTTATCAAAACAGCATGGTATTGGAATAAGGACAGGCCCTCAGATCAGTGCAATAGGCTTGAATACTCAGAGAATGTTCCCCAGACATACAGTCATCTAATTTTTGAAAAAGGAGCAAGAAATCCTAAATGGAGCAAAGAAAGCCTCTTCAACAAGTGGTGTTGGCACAACTGGCTAGCTACTTGCAAAAAATTGAAATTAGACCCCCAGCTAACATCATGTCCGAAGGTAAAATCCAAATGGATGAAAGATCTTGATATCAGACCCAAAACTATAAGATATATAGAACAACACGTAGGCAAAACACTCCAGGACATTGAGACTACAGGCATATTCAAGGAGGAAACTGCACTCTCCAAGCAAGTGAAAGCAGAGATTAACAGTTGGGAATATATTAAGCTGAGAAGCTTCGGCACCTCAAAGGAAATAGTGCCCAGGATACAAGAGCCACTCACTGAGTGGGAGAAATTAATCACCCAATACCCATCAGATAAGGGGCTAATCTCCAAAATATACAAGGCACTGACAGAAATTTACTATCCCATCAAAAAATGGGGAGAAGAAATGGACAGACACTTTGACAAAGAAGAAATACAAATGGTCAAAAGACTCATGAAAAAATGCTCCACATCACTAATCATCATGGAGATGCAAATCAAAACAACTATGAGGTACCCCTCACACCCCAGAGAATGGCACACATCACAAAGAATGAGAATAAACAGTGTTGGTGGGGATGTGGAGAGAAAGGAACTCTTATCCACTGCTGGTGGGAATGCCATCTAGTTCAACCTTTATGGAAAGCAATATGGAGATTCCTCCAAAAACTGGAAATCGAGCTCCCATACGATCCAGCTATACCACTCCTAAGAATATATCCTAGGAACACAAAAATACAATACAAAACCCCCTTCCTTACACTTATATTCACCTATATTCATTGCAGCACTATTTAACATAGCAAGACTCTGGAAACAACCAAGATGTCCTTCAACAGACGAATGGCTAAAGAAACTGTGCTACATATACCAATGGAATATTATGCAGCTGTCAGGAGAGATGAAGTCATGAAATTTTCCTATACATGGATGTACATGGAATCTATTATGCTGAGTGAAATAAGTCAGAGAGAGAGAGAGAAAAATGCAGAATAGTCTCACTCATCTATGGGTTTTAAGAAAATGAAAGACATTCTTGCAATAATAATTTCAGACACAAAAGAGAAAAGAGCTGGAAGTTACAGCTCACCTCAGGAAGCTCACCACAGAGTGATGAGTTTAGTTAGAGAAATAACTACATTTTAAACTGTCCTAATAATGAGAATGTATGAGGGAAATGAAAAGCCTGTCTAGAGTACAGGCGGGGGTTGGGTGGGGAGGAGGGAGATTTGGGACATTGGTGATGGGAATGTTGCACTGGTGATGGGTGGTCTTTACATGACTGAAACCCAAACTCAATCACGTATGTAATCAAGGTGTTTAAATAAAATATAAAAAAAAAGAAAAAAAAAGTTTTCTTTTAGGTCACATAGTAGGGTAGTATGTGTTTTATCAATAGAAAGGGTGATCCAAAGTAAATCTTAGTGCCTTAGTTAAATAGGAGGATAAAGAAATAAACAACCTGATTACATTTGTTCTTTTTAAGCTGATCTGAAACTGAAATAGTCATTTAGATCTTAAAGTAAAAATAGATTTATGTCTCAAAGTAAAAAAATACCGCTGCTCTAATAGGACAATTTTAGAAATAAAATTTTAGAGAGAATACTTGTGACCAAGCCAGATGACACTAAAATGAATTTGAGGAAATAGTTTGAGATTGCAGGCCTGTGGGTATGTTTTCCCAACTATAAAGACTGACCCCTTTGTGATTCAAACAAATGATGGAAAGTAGACTTCCTAAAACACTTAACTTCAATGATTTAAACATAAATGAATTTACCTTGAAGGAAGGATTAGTCTAGTTGTTTCCCTCCAAGCTAGGTAGCTCAAGAATAAAAGACCACTCTAAGCAAATTAAAATAAATAAAATAAAATAAGGGCCGGGCGGTGGCGCTAAAGGTAAGGTGCCTGCCTTGCTTGCGCTAGCCTTGGACGGACCGCGGTTCGATCCCCCGGTGTCCCATATGGTCCCCCAAGCCAGGAGCAACTTCTGAGCACATAGCCAGGAGTAACCCCTGAGCATTACCGGGTGTGGCCCAAAAATCAAAAAATAAAAAATAAAATAAGAATAGCAGGCATTTATTTCAAGTCTTTATCCTCTAAGATTTTAAAGATAAAACAAGGTAGTTTTATTATTCTCATTCAAAGCAACTGGTGTGCTGACCCTGATTTCTAGTGTCTTGTTTGCTCTATTAAATTATTTGAAACTAATAGAATAAGGCCCCATATTTCAACTAAGAGACTTTGGACAAAATGCCTTGTGTTTTCTTGAATTGTAGCTTAGCAACACAAAAATAAGGTAGCATAATTGGGGAATGTAAAAATTTATCATTGTTCTTTAACTACAAATCCATTTCTTTAACATGAAGAATAATCATAAGCAATCACATTTTTCTATAACTCAGATCTTTGTATATGTAATTCACTGTGCAATATCTAAATACCCAATGGATATTTAAGTTCCACACATCACGATACAGTCATCATCATTTCCCAATCTCAGAGGAATACATGCAGAATGAGACATTTAACTAGATGAATAGGAGCAGGAAAATTGTAATTGTGAAGTCACTTAACTCCTTTGATAGAGTTTTGTAATGTGTACCTTTTGTTGTATATGTGTACACACAAGCATAATAATATTTTTGCACAGATCTATACAAGATTCATTTCCCTGAATAAAAATATATAAATTTTAAAGAGCTATAATTGAAAAAAATATGATCCAGATTTGGTTATGATCTAAACAGGAGGTTAAATTCAATTAGAACTATCACCTTTCACTTTTGTCTTTTTCCAAACTTCTAGTAAACTTCTAGTAAAATGTCTACACATCCCTTATAGACAGGAGGTAGAAAATAGCAGTTAAGTTCAATCGTAAGTCTATTGTAAATTTTATACAATAGTTTAAAATCATTAGTTATATTTATATGCAAATTAAAGTGTGTGTAATGAAAAATTAAATAAATTGTATTAATATAAACAAAAATGTGACAGGCAAAGCTATTTATATTCATATATAAATAAATGAATTAAATAAATATATAAATTAAAATGATAAACTGAACATTTTCCTATAGTTTTTTAAAAATAAATAGTACTAGAGCTTGCTTCTGCATTCCACCATCAGTTCTGTTCTTCCTGCCTCACCATCTCAAATTGTTTGTCTGAAGAAACCTTCTGGTTTCTCCCATAAAACTACCTCTTCCCAAAATCTGCAAAGACATTTCAATTTATATCATATGTTTCCAGGCAAATTGGACCTTACATTTCTTTCTCCTAGAATATATACAGCACAAAACTCAGTTGAGCAAAATGATAAATTAGTTTTCAGTATTTTTTAGCATACTTAGATAAAAGTATACTTTTATACTTGTTTAGGAAAATAACCTGTAAACCACCTTTAAAAAACCAATTGAATAAGTCACTTTTTTAAACACTCTGAATTACAATATTTCAACTCATCAAATGCAAAGAACAATGAGGAAATTAAGGAAGACACCTGCAGTTGGAGATATGGAGAGAAATCCTGTAAATTTCCAAGTCTAGAAAAACACCTAAGCCTTATAGAGGAGTACCTAAAATCAACAATTAATGTTGTAGCAACAGAAATCAAGGAATCACAAGCCTGTGAAATTAAGCAGTCTATATATGAGTAATTCAACCAACTCAGAGAACTTTTTCTGAAGATGAGAGAATCCAGACAAATAGAATTTGAGGAACTAGATATAACATGTTAGAAGGCATGGTAATAGGATTACACAGGTGGAGAATAGCATAGACAAACTTGAAGACAAATTACAGCCAGCATTGATAAAGAAGTAAAAAAAAACGGGGGAGACACAAAATATTGGAATAAAATGTAAGGTACTTAATGAACAAAGATCAAGAATAAACTCTAAGTTAAAGGAATGCCAGAATAGAGGAAAAAGGAAAAGGGAAAGAACAAATAGTGAGGGAGATAATAGCAGAGAACTTTCCTACACTCTGGAAAGAGGCTATTGTACAAATCTAAGAGGAAAAAATAGTGCCAAATAAAATATACCCTATTAGTACAACACCGAGACATATATGACAAAAAACAAAGAAAGAGATGAACTTTAAAGCCATAGGAAAAAAGAAAAAAAGCCTTAAGTATTAAGGAAGAACATAAGAATCAAATCATATCTTCCATTTGAAACAGTTCTGGAAAGAACAGTGTAGAATGATATATTCAAACTACTGAATTAAAGAAACCTTCAACATAAAGTTTACTACTCATAAAGCTCTTATTTATATGGGAGGGAGGGATAAAAACATTCTCTGGCAAAAAGAACTTGCAATATTTGTGGTATCAAAACCAACTTTAAATGAACTAGTTAGGTACATTTCATAAAATAAATACCCAATTTTAATAGCAACAACCCTACACAATATAATAATACAATAGCCCTTTCTGTCAAAAGTTTTCTTAAATATCAGTGGACTAAACTCTCCTATCAAAAGACAGAGTAGCAGGTTGGATCAGAAAACAAAACTTAGCCATCTACTCTCTGCAGAAACTCACTTAAAATTTCACATAAACACAGGCTCAGAGTAAAAGAATAGAAAAAAATTACATAAGCTACTTAAAAATAAGCAAACAAAAAGCTGTGTAGCCATACTTCTATCAGACAAAATTGCATTCAACCTCAAAATGTACTTAGAGGGGATGAGCAGTGACTCAAGCTGTAGGGAGTTTGCTTTGCATGCTGAGCTACGATAGACCGTGGTTCGATTCTCCAGCATCCCATATGGTCCCCAAGTCAGGAGCAATTTCTGAGTGCATATACACGAGTAACCACTGAGCATCACCAAGAGTAGCCCCTCAAAAAAACAAAAATAGAAAAGGTACTTAGAGACAAAAATGGACACTACTTATTAATCAGAGGAACAATAGACCAAGAATTACTAACGTTGTTCAACAATTATGCACCAAATGTAGAGTCAGCAAAATATGAGAAGAAAGATTACAACAGAATGCCAAGATATCCAAGACATCATGAGAGCTTATTATGAACAGCTGTACTCTGTTAATATAGCAAACCTAGTAGAATAGAAATAGACAAGTTTCTGGAAAAAATAGAATTTATTAATACTGAATGAGCAGGAAGTAGAATGCTTAAACAGGCCAAACACAAATAAAGGAATTGAAACAATAATTAAGAAAGTCCCCAAGAATCAAAGTCCAGGACCAGATAAGTTCATAGTGAATTTTATCAAACATTCTTAGACAAGTTATTGCCATTGATCTTAAGCCTCTTCCAAAATATCGAAGAGATGGGTGAGAATCCTCCCTAACATCTTTATGAAGCTAACATCATGCTCATTCACAAAGCTGACAGAGTTACTATCAAGAAAAAAAAAACAAACTATATTCCTATACCATTGATTACATTGATACAAAAATCCTTAATAAATCTTAGAAAACAGAACGCAAAAATATAAAAAGGCTATATATCATGACCAAGTGGTTTTTTTTATCCCAGGGACATAAGAATGGTTCAATATATGCAAATCATAAAAAAGAATACAACTGATTCTTGTTTCAAGCTATCATTTTGAAATGGAAAAGGTCATTGAACAGCCTATTGTAAAAAATTCAGCGAGACAACACTGCTTTAATTTTAATGAACAAGAATTTTCAGAAATCTCCACCTCGTCTATGAAATCTTTTGCACCTTTATATATATTTTTATACTTCAAAGAGATCTGCAGCAACTGATACGGCTGTTTGGATTGAGCAAGTATTCAACTAACTGCTCTTTATAGATGTCTATAATAACGTTCTAATGCTTTTACTCAGAAATAAGTGCAGAAGGCTTTTGGAAGCCATGGACTCCCTCTAGAGTACTCACTATGAGAATATTTTAGTGTCTTGATGTTAATTCATCTACAATAACTTTTTAATGTTTTTGTTCACAGTGGTTCTTGGAGATATAGGTTGGATGCCTTGCCTTCGTTTTGCACGACAGTGCTATAAACTATTAGATTTCTTTCTTTTTTTTTTTTTTTTTTTTTGGTTTTTGGGCCACACCCATTTGACTCTCAGGGGTTACTCCTGGCTATGCGCTCAGAAGTCGCTCCTGGCTTGGGGGACCATATGGGACGCTGGGGGATCGAACCGCGGTCCGTCCTAGGCTAGCGCAGGCAAGGCAGGCACCTTACCTCTAGCGCCACCGTCTGGCCCCACTATTAGATTTCTAATGCAGTGCTCCTTCTGATGTCTTGACAAATATTCAAAATTATTCATTTTCCACTTGATTATGCCTACTAATATGTTCAATGTTTATGTCCACAGATATCATTGGCATAGAATCTGCATGTCATAGACTCTTATTACAATGCTCATGAATATGAGTATGTTTCTAAAATTTATCTTCAATTCAAGCTACTTTATGATTTTATTACAATGCCCTTGATTTCAATTTGCTTTTGGGAAAGGAACCTGGATACTCGAGATGTGTTAGGCAATACTTCATGTTGTAGAGTCTATTTATAGTGCTCATTACCATGTTACTTAACATTCTAGACTTCAAAATTATGGTTTTTCTAAGAATGTTCTATATACAGTGTAACCCATGAAACTCTTTTTTAGCAAAGTTTACCCTCACCAATGATGATTTTCTGAGGAATCAGAAAACTTTTTCATCTGACCTGCTGGTTTTATGTTTTGAAGTACGTTGACCTGGGTCAGTTTTTCAACTACTACCTATGGATTAATCTTCAGTGCCTATATATGTGTGTTTGCGATGGCCACCTTTTTGTCTGTTTAATATCAATCTGTATTTCACATAATTATTGTCTATGTTGTATATAGTCCTTCCCCATGATATACATAGCCCTTCCTTTTCTCCCCTTTCCAAATTACCACTTACAAATCATTTTCTGTCCTTTTGTTTCCCCCTGTTTTGTTATTTCCACTTATTTAACCCTTTTTTAACCCTCAGTTCTGAATTTTTCAGTAACTGAGCATTCCTTCCACTCTAATCCAATGCCAGCCAGCTCCCAAAGTGACACAACAGCCCTCTATTCCACCTCTTGTCTCAGACCCCTGAAAAAGCTGCTGCCACCCCTTCTGCTGATTTGTTTTTCCTTTTCTCTCTTGTTCCTCGCTGTAGACTTGTTTGCTACCAGATTTGGCTTTTGAGACCCTAAGCTCCAAGACATTTTTCAGACTCCACAAGAACACTTCACATGCTAAAACTATGCTCTGGATTTTATTCCTCACACCAGACTATTTCAAAAGACTTTGGTGATATGTATATTTCCTTTGTATATTTCTTTAGGTGTATTTCCTCAATAGGTATAATTCTTATTGTGAGTTCCATATGGAGATATAGTTTTCCCTACCCCCTTTTTAGAATTTTTTAGTAGGAAATTCTAGAAACTTAAAGAAATTTCTATTGGGTTCTTTGTTTCTGTTAGAACAGATTATAGAGATTGTTTAACTTATTCTTTTTACCCCCCCCCACACATGCACCAGTAGTATCCAGTGTCATTATTTCTTTTTGCGTAGGCACATTAAAACGGGAAATAGAAATAAATTATTATCTAATAGGAATAGGAACTCGTCATTTTTTTTCTTTTGCAGGGAGACCTTACACCCTGAACATTTGTCACAGTGACTTGACTTAGGCTTCAGTGGATCAGACATCAGCTGTTCACCTTTAAACCTTGTATTTCATCTTTGGAACCAACACAGCACCATCATCAGGAATCAAACTTCTTTTTTTTTTTTAGTTTTTTTTTTTTTTGGTTTTTGGGTCACACCCGGCAGTGCTCAGAGGTTTTTCCTGGCTTCGTGCTCAGAAATTGCTCCTGGCAGGCACGGGGGACCATATGGGATGCCGGGATTCGAACTGATGACCTTCTGCATGAAAGGTAAACGCCTTACCTCCATGCTATTTCGCCGGCCCCAGGAATCAAACTTCTATAGGGAAAGGCTGTAATGCGGCCATGGCACCAACTTGCTCCAGGGTGGGTTCATATGACACTCTAACAACTTGGAAACAGCAACAACTTGCTTTAAGGAAGAGTTTTTTTTGCCTTGCCACATAACAGTAAGATGAAACCAAGTTATGCTTTGTGACATCCTGACTTTGAATGGGATCTAATCAAAAACCAAAACCTCTCATTTCTGAAGCCTGATTAAGACAGCCATGATTGAGGAAAAATTTTCCTGGGACCATGAAGAAAGACTTTTGGATTAGACAACTTAGTTTACCTGTAGCCTGTAATTGGTCTATGACTGGTAGCCCCAAGTATAGTGATACCCTATTTTTTAGGCCAAAGTTTTTCTTCTTTCCATTTTCTACAATTTTTGTCACACCTATGCGAATAACTGCCACCCCTTTTTATATTTTAGATAGTGGTTCCCGTCTTTTTTCATAAAACCTTTGGGCACAGATTACTATGTTTAACCTCATATTCAACATTTTCATATAAGAGGGAGGGATGGGTGCCAGGGAACAAGTTTTCCAGTTATCCAGATCCACTGGTGGTGATAAAAAGTAAGGACAGAACTAAATATTCCATCTAAAGTAAACAACAATGGAATAAAAAGACCCAAACTTTAACAATCTAAACATATAATGGGCCTGTTATACTGGCAGACTAGGGGGTAAAAGGTGGTGGAATAGAATGTACTCTGAGAACATTGGTGGACAGATGTTGACACTGGTGGTAAGATTTGCCCTGATTCATTGTATATATGAAATCCAACTATGAAGGACTTTGAAATTCACAACGGTTTTAATTAAATTAAATTTAAAAATAAAAAATTGTACTATATCTAAAATATTTAGTATTCTCAGTTGTTGATATAGCAATAAATCTAATGTTTTAATGCATCTTTTGTTTTGTTTTAGGGCACACCTGACTGTACTCAGATTGAGCAGCTGACTTTGTTCAGGATAACAATGTAAGGCAAGTTCCTTACCTACTTTACTATTATTTTAGCCTATTCTAGAAATCTTATTACAGAATTTCACACATATACATGGTTTTTCTAATAAGTGTATTCCTATTTAACATAGCATCCACTTAGAAAGCATAGTGGCACAGTAAAAATCAAACTAGGCAAAAACTACATGTTTCAAATTCTGCTTATGTAGTTTATGAAAATAGTTAAGTTTTATAATGTAATTTCTCTATTCTACTGAAAATTTCAACATAGAAATTTTACTTTAGCTGTATTTAAATATATATTATCAAAACCTTTTTTCATATTACTCTATTATTTAAACCTTCAATAAACATCTATCAAACCAAATTTAACCTAGATACAAGTGACCTATCAATGAACAAGAAAGCTACCATGACTTTTGGCAGTTTAAGTTCCAATAATGGAGGCTCTAGTCAAATAAGAAATCAAGTTATTACTTGCTTTCTTGGTATATGTGTTATATAAAATGCAGTAAAGGAAAAGAAAGCAAGGTAGGGAGGATATAATGCCATTAGAGATGCACGGTTTAATAAAAGGGAGTTGAAAAGGGAATGATAGTAAGATGATGTAGTTGAATAACATTTCAGGAAGAAGAGAAAAATACTGGAAAACATTTTTATCTGGAATAACAGTAATTTTACAGAACCTCAAAGTGTCTGTAAATTACAATTTTTGAAATGACACTAAAACCAAGCTAAGTGTAGTTAAAACTCAGCTTTCTCGGACTAACATCTCTCATTTGGTCTGACTCAAGGAAGAATGTAATATAGGAGTAATGCGTAAGAGAGAGAAGAGAGTTTCAAAGCTTATTCTGGTTAAAACATCTGCTATGTAAGTGTTACCCAGAAACATATGTCTTTTCCCGATACCTTGCAAGAATATTATTAGCAACAGAAACCTGAAGCTTTAGCATCATCACATTTAGGGTATATATATATATATATATATATATATATATATATAGGCAGGAATCATAATTTGTCATTATCATCTTTCTTTTATGTAAGAAATATACCAATACTTAATTACATGGAACATACAAAGACTCTTTAATCTGATGGAAGTAAATTCTGACCTAGAGCTTCTGGAGCATAAGAAGGGAACTATGTAAATATTACAAATTCTGTTAAGATGATGTTAAATTCCGGGCATTGTATTAGACAGTCAAGTGTAGATTTTATGTCTAAGAGTTCATTAGAGTTGTAGTCTGAGGCATCTGTCTATCTACAGAATTCATAACCAGGTGACTGGTTGAAATCACTTTAGGACTTGAATGTAGCAATACAAGAGCAAAATGGCATTTTCTATTCAGATATTTATGTTTTCTTTTTCATTTTTGTTTTTGGGCCACAGTCATAAATCGCTCCTGGCAGGCTCAGGAGACCAGATCAAACCCAGGTCCTTCCCAGGTCAGCCACATGCAAGCCAAAAGCCCTCCTGTGGTGCTATCACTTTGGCCCAGATATTTATGTTTGTAATATAAGAATGATATAAATGTAAGAAGTGGAAAATACAGTGATTATAGGTGAAAAGTCAAACAACTAATCTTAGACTATAGGGAGTCCATCATAAAAGGAAGGTAAGTGTGTATGAGTCAGACATAGGTGACAACAAAATTAGAAAAAGCATGAAAGTAACAAATTCAAGTTTCTCTAACCCACTCTGTTAAAGAACTTCGTTAGGCCCTATGAATAGATTTGAAAGGCATAATGAGCAGGATCATGGTCTAATCTTCGGATTGCTCTATTTCCAGCATAATCAGAGAGCCTACTTCATTAGATGTTACTTCTGTGCAAATGTTATGATTGATTCTATAGCATCTAAATGAACTTGGGAAATATAATTGATCTAACTGAAGAGTTGGAAAATGATAACTTCATTATTGAGTGCAAATATAAAGCAAACATATTAAAAAATAAAACAAAAGGTATCTGAAAGATTATATTTTGGGGATGGAGGGATAATAAGACAGGTAGGATGATTGCTTTGCATGCAGCTGACCTGCGTTCAATCCTCAGCACCACATATGGTCCCCGAGCCCTTCCAAGTGTGATTCCTAAGAACAAATCTAGGAGTAAGCTCTGAAAACCAATGGCTTTGTGTCCACCCCCCCCCCCCAAAAAAAAGGGATTAAATTTTGTAGGTGGTGTGACTTGAGCCACACTTAGTTGTATTCTGGAGTAATTCCTGTCTTTGTGCTCAAGAATGAACCCTGGTGGTGCTTGGAGGACATATGTAGAGACTGGCCACATGCAAAGTATTATCTCTTAAGCCTTTATGAAAATACTTAAAGAGATCAAACTTTTTTTTTATCAACATGTACTATCTATAAATAATTTTAGTATGACTGGTATATTTTAAAGAAATATTTAGTTCAAAGAAAAGGAGAACATGTAAAATGCAAGAGCTATCTAGGAAAATAAAGGGAAAAGAATCAGATATAATAAAAATAGTGTGGGGATTTGAAAGCCAGTGTCTATTCACCTCACCACCCCCCATGAAATTATAGTAAACTAATATCTAGGGCTGCAATGGGTAGAAATCATAGATCACTGAATCTGGGGGAGGAAAATTAGTGTCTCATCTAACAAAGACATCTGTGTAGGGTCTAAAGAACCTCAATGACTATTTTCTATAGAAGAAGAAAAAGCTTTTAGTCTAAAGGTTTTCATATAGTCTCGTTTGTCATAAACTATGTGATCTTGACAGGCTAGTTGTCATAGCTGGGGAGGAATCTGCTAAACAGTAGAAATACAGGCTTTGTGGGGTGGAGGGCATGTCCAACTGAGTAAACAAACAACTTATCGCACCAGTCAGGACAAAAACAGCAACACAGGTAGGACTCACTCATTCAGATCCACTTTATCTCAGCAGAGGATTTCTCAGATCCAAGAGTTTGTGGGGGCAAACATATCAAAACCTCACATGGAAACTGGCCCACCTCTTATTTTGAATTAGGAAGATAAGAAGCTTTTTCCTACAGTTAGCAAGCACCTGAGGATGAAAGTGGAGGTCTGGGGAGGGGCAGGTCCATTGGAGTGAAATAATGCCAATGGATTGGTGTCCTGAATGAGAAGATACACTGTGGAATTTGACTTTGTTTGATATCACCCAACTTCATGGCTTTACCCTGAGGTAGTTAACAGAGTTGATGAAGATGAGCTTGAGAAAATGAAGAGTTCCAATTTGTTTATTTTTATTAATACAATGTATGAAAGTTGAGCCCTGTCAACATGAGTTACAACACTGGTTAGGAGAGCAGTTTCATCAGGAACCAGGGCATTCTATAGTGTATACAGAGTGTGAGTTTCCTAGATCAAGCGAACAAAGTGAGTTTTTGTTTTATATATGTATTGATATCCATACATTCATTTTGCTTTCCAATCATGGATGCAGGACATTTTGTATCTTTTTTTTTATCTAAATAACTTTTACTGAATAAATCCATTAGTAATATCATTGTAAACCACAGAATCTCTATTATTTTTTTAATTAGCTATACTGAGACTGAATGAAGACCAGAGTTCTTACTATTTGTACATATTTGGTAGAGAGGAGGTTGCATCATATCTAGAGGAAATCAGGGCTCATTTCTCCTTCCTTCAGGATCTTCATTTTCTACAGTTAATATAAATTTGACCTTTTATATAAATTTGACCTGATTGCCTTAATTTTATTTAGATAGATCTTGCTTTGTCTATTTTGGCCCATATCAGATGATTCTCATGGTTTATTCCTGGTTCTTGTGCTCAAGATCACATCTGTCAGTGCTCAAGTACTATAAGTGATGCTTATGAACAGAACAGTGTCAGCTGTATGCAAGGTATTGTCTTTACACTATACTATGGCTCTCGCTGCAGAAATATTTTTGGACATTTTGATGGGAAGGCTGTGTCACACTTAGCAATACTCAGGGGTTACTCCTGGTTCTGCACTCAGAAATTACTCCTGGTGGGCTTGGGTACCACAGGGAATGTCAGGGATTAACCTGGGTAGGCTGTGTGAAAGGCAAATGCCCTACTTATTGTGCTATCTCTATGGCCACAGAAAGATATTTTTAAGTGAAATCTCATTTCAAAATATATAGGACAGGAGTGGATACTTCCTCCCTATTTATAGACTTAATTATACATCTTAAAGATAATTATATTCTCTGTGGGATTTCCCTCTGAAATTGCTCTAGAAATTTTAATATTTACTCATTCTTTATGAGGTTTATGAGGAATGATCATGAGATTGGTTATTTTACCATAATGGATAGAAAAGAAGGAGTTGATTTTTTTGGGGGGGGAGTTGATATTTTTAAGGTCATTCAGAAATTTAGTGCTAGGAAGATGACATTGACCCCAGGTTGATGGGTCCTGGTTAATTATCCAGAAAACATTGCTCTTAGACCTAGATCCTTGATATCAGCACCAACTGAAAAAGGGTTCTAGTACAGAAAAGTGCATTCTCTCTAGCCTGTTAGATTCAGCTAGCCAGAGAGTATGTGATCTATTGCAAGGCCAAAATTATCAGGCTACAATAAAGTAATGACAAGGTGACAAAGCTGTTTCCACAGACCATGCATTATGTATAAGTACCTCTGTCATATCAACCCTTTGTCAGTACATAGAAACATAAAGATGCAATGTACTGTGTAGTACATTAACTTATGTAAAAAAAATCAAAATTAGACTGTAGTGATAGCATGTAGGGTATTTGCCTTGTATCCAGTTGACCTGGGTTTTATCCCTGGCATCCCAAATGAATCCCTGAGCCTGCCAGGCGTGATTTCTGAGCACAAAGTCAATAATAACCCTTGAGCACTGCCAGGTGTGGGTAAACAACAAACAAACAAAAATCAAGTTTAGCACATATGAACCCCTAAGGTAATCTTTGTGTAGCTTCTCATTAAACTTTAGAAGAGATTTTGTGAGGCCCATTCAATTATCCTAACATATAGATGTCAAGTATTGGAGCCAGCATTGGAACTTAGGTCTAAGTTCATTCTTCAGTTCTAGAGCAGAAGGCAGAATCAAAATGAAATTCTTACTGAATAGGCCAAGTTTGCACATGAGGATGCAGAGACTAACTCAAATAAATCATCTATAAGTTTCACTAAAGGCTAGGGGATAGAAAGGGACATGTGTCCTTGGTGCTAATGCTACTAATTTAACTATGACATTGACATTGTCAAGCCTTGTGTAAAGGTGATTGTACCAGAAATATTAATGTTGTTTAAACAAGGCATAGGCAAGGTAGAATGATAAAATATTTTTATGGAAGAGGAATACAGAGAGGAATATACCAGTGCTTTCAGTGAGTTTGGCCTTTTCCTTGTCTTCTAGGGCACTACAGTCAATTGTTTTTCAAGACATAAAATATATGCTTTCAATGACTAGAAGGATTTTATTCCTGTTACATATTGGAGGCATTCCTCCACTAATTATATTCTAACTGTGAGAAATTTAGATATTCTAAGTTTTGATCCTTTTAATTTGATGTCTTTATTTTTTATGTTTGAGCCACAATTGGGGGTCCTCAGGATTTATATATGGCTTTATGTTCAGGGATCATTACTGGCAATATGGAGATCAAATGAAATACCTGGGATCAAACTCAGGTATGAAACACGAAAGACTTTTTCACTAGAACTAGAGAAATAGTATAGCAGGTAGGGCGCATACCTTGCACAAAATTGACCTGGTTTCTATCTTCAGCATCCTTTATGCCCCCACTTAAAACTCCAGCACCATCAGTAGTGATTCCTGAGCACTGAGCCATGAGTATAACTGGATATGATTAATTCTTGAGTACCACTGATTATATCACTTTACTATCCAGCTTACATATGATCTGATTATTAATATAAAATTATGAGTTTCCTAACCAAAAAATATGGTGCTATAATTCTATCATTGTCATTGTACCATATAACATATGAAGATAAAGTATATAAAGAACTCAACAGATTTGACATACGGAATTTATTCTCCACCACTCCCTCTCTACCATTCTATTGAAACCCTTCATGGTTCTTTTTACATCAATCTCAAATAACTAACTTCTTCAAACCATCCCCAGACGTATTTTATAGATATACTTTCTGAAAAAGGAAAATACACAGTTCGTTTTATTTTTGTTCCTTCATTTGGTAATGAGTTTACCTTACTATATTCAACTTTCCTTCTTGTTCTTAAGTAATAATATTGGTTTATTATGGATCTGACAGTACTTAAACTAAGTTTTTGGAGAAAAACTGAGAAAAGGATTTTTGAATCTCTTGTCAACCAAGCAAATACTAGCTGGATTCTGTTAAAAGGAAGCTTCAATGCTTTTGAATATCACAGAATACTGACACTTTCCTTACAGAAATGCTTCCATTAAAAAAATAAATAAAAGGGGCCTGAGATCTAGCACAGTGGTAGGATATTTGCCTTGCGTGGCCAACCTGGGAGGGACCCTGTTTGATTTCCAGTATACATTATGGTCCCCCAACCTACAGGGGGCAATTTTTGAGTGCAGAGCCAGGACTAGCCTTTGAGTGCCACTGGGTGTGGCCCAGAAAACAATCAATCAATGAATCTATAAATAAATAAAGTTTAAAAAAATCAATAAAAGAATGATGAAATGACATTTTTGACCTGCTAGGAAAACTGAAAATTATGATTAAGATGTTTATTTTGAACCTTTCACAAGGAAGATGGACGTTTGTTACTGCTAATTAATACGGAATACTTGGGATTAAGGAAGTTGCTCCAATACAAGATTTTAAAACCCTGACTTTTCTCGTACTTTACATCTCTTTTGCTTCAGCAATTCAGAAGACAAAGGTGTATTTTAAAATAATATCTCTTTATCATGCAAATGCGAATATAAAATCTGAATAAAAATTAAGCCACAAGTTATATACGAAAGCTTCAAAAAACTTTTAAAATTGTTCTGAAAACTCTACTTTCCCCAGAGGAAATTAACTTTGCAAATGCCTTCCTCTCAAAGCAGACTTTATTTTATGCAGGTGCAGATTTACTATCAGAATATACAGATGAAGGGATTTTAGGTGTATACTTTTTTATAGTATACCACATAGAATCTGTTAAGTGTAAAGGAGAATATAAAGTCTTCAAAAATTTCAAAATAGAAAGAGATATAGCAAGGGCCTTTTATTTTTCAGTTAGGTGTTCAGACATGAGTTCATCAGGGGCTGCACTCTAGTTACAGTGCTCCTACATACCTGGCTTTGATGACACTAAACTTTGTGACACTTGGTATCACAGAACAGGGTTGACCAGTGAAAACTGCAGAGCTTCCAGGATTGCATTAGGCACTTGGAGCAGCACCTGTCAGGGCTCAAGGACCATGTGTGGTGCTGGTGATTGAATCATGAGTGTTGGCTCCATAGAAGGTAAGTGTCTTAACCCTGTCTTATTTCTCTGATCCCTTGATATCATAACTTAATATTGAGATACAGAGGTCCTACTAAGATTTATATTCCTTCCTCACTTACAGAACTATCTCCTACTGAAGGAGCCAAATTTCCTATAAACCTGGTCATGTCCATCATAGAGTGTTAGAACCCAGACTCCAGAAAACACAACCTATAAAGGATTTGCTTTTCTTTTTGACTGTGTGATAGGATTGGTTAAACCAAGCGAGAAATGCAGGTGATCTAAAGAATTAGGAGAATAATGGATTAACCAAAGGCAGTTAGAGAGTTAGTTCAAAGATAGAATTGATTCATTTAAAGTGCTAATAAGGGGCCGGAGAGATAGCACAGCGGTAAGGCGTTTGCCTTAGACGCAGAAAGATGGTGATTCGAATCCTGGCATCCCATATGGTCCCCTGAGCCCACCTGAAGCGATTTCTGAATGTAGAGCCAGGAGGAACCCCTGAGCACTGCCGGGTGTGACCCCTCACCCCCAAAAAAAAGTTACTCTAGAAAGTGCTAATAAAAATTTAAGTTTTTTTTTTGTTTAGTTTTGTTTTTTTGTTTGTTTTTGGGTCACACCCAGCAGTGCTCAGGGGTTACTCCTGGCTCTGTGCTCAGAAATTGCTACTGGCAGGGTCAGGGGACCATATAGGATGCTGGGATTTGAACCATTGTCCTTGTACATGCAATGCAAATGCCTTACCTCCATGCTATCTCTCTGGCTCCAATTTAAGTTATTTTTAATTAAAGTTAAAATTGTTTTAAACCCCTCTGATTCATAACTTGAAATACATAATTTCTTTATGTTCTCCATAGAGATGACAAAAATTCAGTCTCCTTTCTTGTCACAATTAGCTAACACAGCATTTTGTTGTCCTGTCTTTAATATTTCAAATCTACTTTTCATTATTTCTTTCTACCCTACATGGTGTGGCCTACACCCCCTTTGCTAAAGCATGTGTAGGTAGATTTCTTTTTGACCATGGTTCTTGGGGATACTGAATAAGAAATAACATTATTCTTTACTCAGGATTCTTTCTAAGTATTGCTCTTCTAAAAACACCCATTCTTCTTTTTTTTGTTTTTCTTTTGTGGGTGTTGCAGATAAAGGTAAAGCACAAGTGGTGCTCAGGAAACCTGGGGTCACTTCTTATTTGCAATTCTTGGCCAATTGGGCCATTGTTCTAATGCAAGGTGCTGAAACTACTATGCCACTTTAGTCCTATGCAGCCTCCAAAGCCTCAGTGGGTGATGCTTAGGGAATCATGTGGTTCTGAAAAACAATTGGGATCAGAACATGCAAGAATGTAAGTTGACCATGGTTTTATCTGGAAGCACACATTGTTGTTAGTTTGAGGTCCACAAACTAATGTGCTCAGGGAACACTCCTGACTCTGTGCTCATGGATCACTCCTAGTGGTGCTTGGGGAATCTTATGTATTACTGGGTTTTAAATCATGTTGGCTACATGTATAGCAAGTACCTTATCTCCTTAAATATCTCTGGTCCTCTGATAACTCACACACACCTAGAATTTCTCTCAGTGCAGACTTCTCCAGAACCTCTCTCAAAGGATTCAGCTCTTCTTGAATATTTTCCTTGGAAGACTGACAGGCCTTTCTAACTCAACCGGCTCAAAATTGCTGTGCTCCTGACTTTTCCTCAGCAAATGCCAATTGCTAAAATAAAAAACTTGGAATCACTTCATCCTTCACTCTCCTGTGTCTGCCTTACTATTCACTGCCAGTCTCTCACCAGTTCTTGCCAAATCTATCTTTGAATTTACTTCAATCTTATTTGTGAGATGTCATTTTCGGCGTGTCACCTCTTCAAGTCATTCCCCTGTTGCTCTTGCTTTACTCCAACCCATTCTTTCCTGTCAAACACATATCTCAAAACCCTTTTTGAGTACCCTTAGATCAATATTTGTCTTTGTCATGAAGTCTGCATTTTATGCTCTATTTTCCATTTAAAATTGGGGTTCATTTTTTAATCTTTTAATAAAGATAATGGTTAGAGTTAAAAGTTAATGGTTAGAGTGTACTAGCCCTGTTGAACTTCTGGAGAGGTGCAATCTTTTTTTTTTTTTTAATTTAAACACCTTGATTACATACATGATTGTGTTTGGGTTTCAGTCATCACCAGTGCAACATTCCCATCACCAATGTCCCAAGTCTCCCTCCTCCCCACCTGACCCCTTCAACAGACGAATGGCTAAAGAAACTGTGGTACATATACACAATGGAATATTATGCAGCTTTCAGGAGAGATGAAGTCATGAAATTTTCCTATACATGGATGTACACGGAATCTATTATGCTGAGTGAAATAAGTCAGAGAGAGAGAGAGAAAAATGCAGAATGGTCTCACTCATCTATGGGTTTTAAGAAAAATGGAAGACATTCTTGCAATAATAATTTTCAGACAGAAAAGAGAAAAGAGCTGGAAGTTCCAGCTCACCTCAGGAAGCTCACCACAAAGAGTGATGAGTTTAGTTAGAGAAATAACTACATTTTGAACTATCCTAATAATGAGAGGTGCAATCATAGCAGTGCTCAGGAGCCTGGGTCAACTTCTAGTGAAACCAAAACGTCCATGTAGGTACATCGTGTGCTGCTTGCTTCTACACATCCTGGCAGTGTTATGAGGCTCAGGGAATGCTTGCCACTCAGATGACAATGCTGGGGATGAAGTAGATGAAGGGATGTGCTCAGAGCCCACACTGTGTCAGGGCTTTTGAGCTCCAATCCTTTGAGCTAACTTCCTAGTTCCTATTTAATATCTTTAGGGCACCATGATCTTTATCTCCTCTGTGATTTTACAAAAATTACTTCTTCTGCTTCAAATGGTGTTTGCTCTTGTCTTGGCCTTGCTAAATTCTACTGATTGCTCTTTTAGGTCTCAATCTAGATAGTTCTTGTTCTTTAGGAAGTTTCCTGGATCCCTATCTTTTCCCCTAACTCACTTCAGAGGTTTCTGTTATTCCTTGCCCTGCCCTCTGGCTACTCTTCTTCCCTCTCATATTCAGAGTGGCCCTTTCTCTCTGAATTGTTTTCCTTTTAATTTTGGGTTTGGTGGGCTCCCATCTGTCTTTTTCATAATGGTTTACTCTCCAAAATGGTACAATATTTAGTTTCAAAATATATCGAATGTACAATCACATTTGTAAATGTTTTTGTCTTCTCACATTTTTCAAGTCCAGGACATTCATTTTTCTCTCCCAAGAATTTCACAAAACTAGTATATGTGATCTTGCCTTTGTATATTTTTAACAGTTATTCTTACAGAATTTTATGAGACAATATGACAATAGCTTTTAAAACATTAAGCTTTTAGCTAGATGCTAACATCAGATGTGTAGAACTATTACCATAGTGATATTAATGAAGTTATTATTGCATGTTCAACATTTATTTGCTTTCCAGATCTCATTCTGACTTAGCTGAAATACAGAGTTTTAAACCTACAATCTTTAAGAATTGATTTTCCTGCAATTCAATAGATGAAACACTCATTGTTATTGCCTCAAAGGGCCTGTCTCTAGTGCACAAAGAGTCTGGAAGAATACAACTCACTTTTTTATTTGGCGATTTTATGGCAAGACAATTTTACCCATGTTGCTCTTGGACTTTTTATTTTGCTATTCACCTGATTTAATGCTCTCTTAACAAGTTTTTAAGTGTAACTTTTTAGCATGAGAATTATTTACTGCATTTTAGGCTGTTGCTTAAAAGTGGCTGAAAACATATTTGAATGCTTAGAAAAATAATTTTTCTACTTAAGATAAGCAAGCCACTAGGCTCCTTTAAAAACAATCACAACACAACTACTGTATGTGCAGTATTGTAAATCCCAACCTTTAAATCCCAATCTTATTACATGCCATGCAACTTAGCAACAGATTAATTTTTCCCTATGATATTTTAAACTAATGTAGATTTTTACTTTTCCAAATCATGAAGGTTATTCAAATTTCATTGGAATAAACTAAAAATTAGAGGTAAGGTCATAGCATGATGCATAACTTAACTATGAAGCTGATTTTACATTTCATTTCCCTAATGAGAATCTACAACCACAGTTTCTTTACCTAGTACATGCTAAAGTTTCTCTCTTAACTTTGATACACAAATGAAACTCATACATTTAAAATCAATAGAGACTGCTATTGTTAAAAACTGAAACCATAACTGCACCCTAGATGTATCTTCTTTTTCTAAAGTAATCCTATAAAGAATGAGAATTAAACATTTTTTTCTGAGAGAAAGGATGAAATGTATGTATTTTAATTTTTATCATCCCATATCTAATTTTTTTCTTTATGTTTTTGTATCACATTCAGTAGTGCTTTGTGCTTACTCCTGGATCTGCACTCAGGGATTACTCTTGACTGTGCTCAGGGGACAACGTAGGCTGCCAAGGTTTAAACCAGGATTGGTGTGTGCAAATCAAGTGCCCTCCCTCTCTTACTATCACTGCAGTCCCTTTATATCTAATATTATTTTAAAGTGTTATTTTTCTGGAGTCATATTGTTTTCTCAAAATTATTAATGCCAGTGGGAGGTTCTCCAGTAACATACAGAGTGGGGAGGAAATAAGTGGCAGCCTACAGAAGGAAATCTACCACTTTCTATCTACTTCTGCTAACCCAAAATAGCTATGAAAATCTAGGATTGGTATGACTTTACTAGGAGGCCATGATCCTTGTTCTTTATAGAAAAGGGATGTCAGTCTCAGACCTTACCCAAACCTTTTGGGTTCTCTACTTTCCCTCACAGAAAAATGTTTCAGGAGGAGACAAGCAGTAAAGTAAAAACAAAACAAAACAAAAACAGACTTTAATTGGAAATTCTGAGGAAATGGAGAGAGACAGAGACAGACAGGGAGACAAGAGAAAGGATAGAGATATAGATAGAGAGACAGAGAGACAGAAAGAGACAAAGAGAGAAAAATGAGAGGAGAAAGAGATAGAGAGAATAATATACCTTATTTTCTGGCGTATAAGACGACCCCCTAATTTTACAGTTAAAACATAGGTTTGGGCCTATATTTGCTGTATAAGACAGAATGTTCCTGTGCTGCAACTGTATCTTCCACAGTGAGCCAATCACAACAAGCAAAGGTCCAAAGGTTATACTGTAATAGACGTCCTCTCTGACTCTGGCCAATCTGAGCAGGCTTTTTACAGTGTAGATTCGGGTACAGAATACTGAATAATTTGCATGCATAAAAAGCCTGCTTGGATTGGCTGAGTTAGAGAGGCGATCCGAGCAGCCTGGCAGTGATTGGTGAAGGATCAAGTTGGAAAATTCGTTTTGTGGCAATATTCAGACAATTTTTGTTTAGCGGCACATTGAAACATTTTTCGGGATATACTCGGCGTATAAGACGACCCCCGATTTTTGGTTGACTTTTTTTTTGTTTCAAAAGTCGTCTTATACGCCGGAAAATACGGTCCTCAAGAAAGAAAGCAGGCTTTTCCAAATGCACAAAGAACCCCAGTACACACATCCCAGTGTTAACTTATGAAAGGACCCATCTCAAGAGGGAAGATGCAGGCAGCACAGGCACATTCTTATGTTGTTTGAGTTGGATTTTGTAAGGTTTTTCTAACTTGCTCTATGTAGGGGTTTTACTTAGGTAAGAGTTCATTTTAGAGTGTGCTAAGTGGGGAGAGAAGGGAGCATTTAATGGTTTTTATTGTCATTCCTTTCTTGGTCTTCGTTTTTGCTAGAGTTTCTCTCCTAGGGGCTTCAGCCTTTTATGGGTCTGTGCAAGTGGCAGTTAAAGGAATTATCAAATCTTACATCTTGTGTCCACAAGCTGAGTCACTGCAGCCTTAGGGCTAGTGACAGGGTAAATTCAAGTTTCATCTGGGAAGGGTGTGTTTTTTTTTTTAACTCCTAAGAATTCACTGAGATGAGTAGGCCATTTCCCTATCAGTCTGCCTGCCTGCTACATATTGAAACTGACATCACTACATTTTTTATTATAAAATTCTAGATATTCTTTTGATTCATAGACACTATCATGTTGAAATTTAAAAAAGATATGAGTGACAGATCCAAAATGGGTAAAAAAAAAAAAAAAGAAAGAAAAAGGATCAGTTGAGAACCCTCCCAGAGAGAGTGTGATATAGAAATGTATCAAACCTGAATTAAATTCAGAATCACCTGGGAACCCAGGGAGAAATTCCTCTGGAGAATTCATCTACCATTTAGTGAGATCTGCTGCTAGAACAGAGAGTTGTAGCTGATTTCAGAATAAGAAAATAAGTTCCCAAATAATGGAGAGCAGTGAAGCAGAGACAAAGAATGTAGAACTTTTTCTTTAACCTATGAGCCGGAAATCAGCACCTGGATTTAAAACCTCCCACTTCCAACCTAAGCTGGAGGAAGCAAATATATCTGGAAGAAATTCAAGGCAAGAAAATGTGGGCTTCTGAACTGGTTCTGAGTACTTGCAGGATATAAAACAACTTCAGGAAAAATTCTATCACACTTATCCAAGAGCCAGGCAGTATTGAATTGAACCAGCTCTGTAAGAAATACTAAATGATTTTAGGTAAAAGGCAAGAAAACCCTGCTTGTAGCCGAAAGATACATTAAAAAACAAAAAGGGAATGAAGAATAAAAGGATATTTCAGAATGAACTGGAAACTTATTCGTTTTAAATTATAAAATGTCTTATTAAATTGAACTTTAATAAACTTAAAATATTAGATGAACACTAAATGGCAATCTTAAAGCAAAAATACTTTGGGAGAAAAGTATGAGTAGCGGTGGGTGCAAGTGAATAAATACACAAAAAACGTGGGAATGTTGCACTGGTGAAGGGGGATATTCTGTTTTTAACTGAAATCCAACTACAAACATGCTCGTAATCATGGTGCTTAAATAAAGATTTATATTTAAAATAAAAACTACAAAGGGACTGGAGCAATAGCACAGCAGGTACCCTGCTTCGATCCCAACATCCCATATGGCTTCTTGAGTTGGCATGGAGTGATTTATGAGCTCAGAGCCAGGAGTAACTACTGAGTGTGGCAAAGTTTTGGCCCTAAAAATACCAATAATAATAAAAAAAAACAAGGACAACAAAACACAACGAAGGAGAGTAGGCTGGACTCTGATGATCAAAAAGGCCATGTAGGACATCAATAAAGACCATCACCTGTTCCAAGCTCCACCTCTTAGCAATGATACTACTAACAATTTGCAGGCTATTTGGTAAAACTATATGAACTAATCTGACAGAAGAAAAGGTCTGCGTTTTTCCATTTTGGTAAGGTGGCTAGTCTCTGAGTCTGACATGAGTACTCTTGACATATTGTCTACCTTGGTTATTCTTTGTTTGGTGGTGGGAGTTACTTTACCCCATGGCAGTGTAGTGCATTTCCATCCCGTAAAGAAGTGATGAAACTTGTAATTGATAATATGAAAATGTAAGGGGAAACTATATCTTTTTGATTTGAGTTATAACAGGTAGGACTTACCTTGCACCCAGTCAACCCATTATAATTTTAGCACCACATATACTAGAAGTGATCTCTGAGAAATCAAATGAGTATTACAAGTATTACAAGGTATGGCCCAAAACAACTCCTCCCAAAAAACTCTCAAAATAATACCTGGAAACATCTTCACTTATTTGAAAAGGGGATTTAGTTATATTGGGGAAATATAATTTGAAGAAAAATTACCCATTTCCCAACATCCTCTCCAACAAGCTAGTAAGGATGGAAAATAAGTTTATTCATGAATTAAATCAGAATGTGATGATCATCTAAGATAATGTGCTAAGAAGATATTGTCTAGTCAGAAAAAAACTTTTATAATGTCTGAATAAAACCCATAGTATACATGTTCTTTTTTATTTTATTTTTAAATTAAATGGAATTTTCTTACTAAATAAATTATTCAATTGAATTACTGTGAGATACAGTTAAAATCTGTGGCTAAAAATGTGCCTGGTAAAGGGATGAGTGTTGGACATACATGTTCTTTAAATGAGTTATAAATAATAACTGGTTCTACAGGTAAGTGGATAGGACAATAACATTTATATAGTTCATCCTAGATTCATCTAATAGGTTTTATTCATGCATCTATTTTTGCTATTTGGTTTTACACATAGGAAAAACACTCTTATTTTATGGTAGAAGATGGTTTTGTATCTGAGGGCAATGGGTCCATACAGGTGAGGCTCCTCCCATAGAAAGCAAGAATGGGATGAGGTGTTCTTGATCATTTTTTCAGAGAGAAAGTTCCCAGGTTTTTGAGAAGCATTTCTGAATCCTATTCCTGGAGAAGTATTGTTGTATATATCATACACCAAAGTTGTTCTTTAAATTACCTAAAATAAAGAGAAAAATATCTTGTTTACAGTGATGAGAATTAAATTTCTTAATTCTTCTTACTGAGCCTAATTCAGTAGGTCTGGAGTAGGCTGAAGCAGACAGTGGGCACTAGGTGATCCAAGCCTGGTGGTTCAGTGTTTGACCAAAAGCTCTGTGGTACTCAGCCCTGTGATGGGTTCTTGGAGTCTTTCTGCTCCTTCTAGTAGTGTTAGAATAAAGTGGAAGATATTTGGACCAGGATAGAACTTGGACCTCACACATTCTCGGAAAATGCTCTATCACCATCTTCCCAGCCCAAGCCTCTCAAATTTATTTGAATTTTTGATTTTTGGTTCATACCACTGGATCATTCTTAGTGTTGCTAGAATTCTGTGGATTAAACCCTACATTCAAAGTATGAACAAAACTGTTTGACATGTCATTCTGGATCCCTAAATTTTGAATTTTATCTTTCTAGTACCTCTATTTATAATTTCTATGATCAACTTTGGATTCTTTTGGGTAAAACTTATGCATATGTTTTATTTGGGTGTGTGGAGGTCTGAGGTCACAACAGGAGGTGTTCAGAGCTTACATATCTATTGGTACTTAGTGGATCATGTTTGGTTTCAGGTTTTAGCTCTGAGCACAAGTACCTTAAGCCCCATTATATTTTTTAAATAATAATTTTTATTGTAACCAAAAAGTGAGTAACAAATATTTTGCAGTAATATTGAAGGTACATAGTGACAATGAATCAGGGCCATTCCCACCACCAAGGTTGTTCTCTTTCCCACCCTTTTCCCAGCATGTGTCCCATATCTCCCTCCTTTGCCTCCTGGAGTATTAGTGTAACTGTTTTCTTCTATGTATAGCTTGTTGTATACAGGGTATTGATTCTGTTGTTGACTTTGGGTTTGGTGTTTAATTCTGGTCATTTTTTAATTCCACTCAATGTTCAGACAGCAGTTTGGTCCTGGAACCATTCATTTTATTTTTCCACCTCAATTCAAGAGGCAGAACAAGATGATTCAAGTTGTGTGGTTCTGCTGAAAGAAGACAAGAACAAAAAACAAAACAAAAACAAAAACATATCAACAACAACAACAAAAACCCCAACAGTTTTTTTTTAAAAGACAGTAACTATAAAAAAAATTCACCAAATAATAACCACTAGAGTGGAAAAGAAAGAAAAGAAAAAGAAAAGAATAAAAATGAGAAAACATTGGGAAAAAAAGGAGTGCTGATGTGGCGTTTTTTTTTTTTGTTTTTTTTTTTGCCTAGGCACAGTAAGTATTGGGGAAGTATAAAAGGGAATTTCCTTGATTTAAGTCCCATTATTATCTCTCTGTGCTTATATCTTCTTTTAGTGAATTAATATATAGTTAAGTGTCCTGATTAGAATCAGCAAACTGTGTGAGGGAAATGAGAGGCTACAAATTTTTGTCAAAATAAATATTTCCTTGGTATTTTAAATAAATAATCCTCAAAATGATTTTTGAACACTTAACATGGTATGATCTTGAACTGTCCTGATTTAAATCATGATTTTCCTAATTTTATGATTGATAGATAATTCATTGGTCAGCAAACTTCAAAAATGGTACAAAGATTATTTGCAACAGAATTTTGCAGGGCTATAGCTACTAGCAGAATTATGCCTCCTTCGATGACTTGCTAAAATCCTTTCATGCCAACCCTCCCGTAGAGTTTGTATGGCTTGGAGCCTACATATATGGTCCAGGTGCTATTGTTGCTGTTAGTTAGACCCATGGGGTGAAGCTGGCAAGCATGTAGCATCCTAGGGCCATCCTATGCTGTTATCAGATCTTCTGGAATTGATGTGCTCATATGAATAAGTACCTTCATAAGTTAGAAAATCATAGTACTGTGTTAGGAACAATCTTTGTGGCAATTCACAAAATAATTTATGAATGTTCCAGGTATCTTTGGATGCTGAGTTTATTGAAAGGAAAAGGGGAGCAGAAACTAGTAGCTTTAGTGGCCTTAACTGTTCCAGTGAGCCTAACATGTATTTTATTTATATTGAAGATACTTTTTCCCTAGAAAGCCTCGGGAACAATTTTCTGTGCCTGTCCATAATTTTGGAACCAATGAAAATTTGTCAAGCTTATTTTAGGCTTTTTTGACAACAAATCAGGGACCATATCATCATTTGTTAAAATGGTATAGTAGATGGTACGGTACAAAAATAACAAATTTAATAGGTGAACACCTAATTTTTTTGTGTGTGTGCAGTTTCATAAAAACAAACTTTATTTTCAGACACCCAAGGTACTCATGATTTTGTTTGTAAATAAACATGAAAATCCAGTAGCTTAGAATTATCAATAAAAACATGAATAAATTGTCATTTATTTATCAAATATAATATGGGGGGGGTCTCCTAAGTGGTTGTTGAGGAGGCCTGGATATTCCTCCCTGTTTTTCTTAGTCATTTAAGCTAGTGGGTCAGTGTAAGGGTCCAAAGATGAGATATTGCTCATCTTTGAGGTACAGGAATTAACCAAGGCACCCTGGTGGTATTTTGTGGCCAATAGTAACTGTAGTTATTTAATGGAAAGTTCTACTTAGTCAATTATAAACATTATTTAGTGGGGACTGAGGGTGGGCATTGGTGGTGGGAATGTTGCATTGGTGAAGGGGGGGTGTTCTGTTTATGACTGAAACCCAACTACAATCATGCTTGTAATCATGATGCTTAAATACAGATTTAAAAAAAAAAAGAGTTTCTGAGTGAAATGTGACACTGATAGTAAAAACATTAAAATCAAACTATATATGAAAAAGCAATACATTTACTAGCTATTCATAGTTTCCAATGAATAAATTGAGGACAAAACATTTTTAAAATTTTTTTTAAATTGAAACCATTGTGATCTACAAAGTCCTTCATAGTGGAATAATCCTTCATAGTGGGCCATTCCCACTAACATTGTTGACCTCCCTCCACTAATCATCCCAGAGTGTATCCTATACCACCACCCTTTGACCCCTGACCGGCCAGTATAACAGGCCTATTTAAGTTTCGGTTGTTAAGATTTTGTTACTTGGTGCTGTTGCTGTTGGTGATGGCTTGGATATCTAGTTCTGTCCTTATTTTTCATTAATTAATGCATCTGAGACCACTTGGTCCCTGACACCCAGCTTTTCTTTTACTCTTTCTTCATAGTTTTATAGAAAACTGCAGAAATATGTAGTTAAAGTAATATGTGTCCCAAGGTTCTATTAAAAAAAGGTGCAGCCTTTATTTAAGAGATAAGAAATGATGTGTGTATAGCAAGGTGGCAGGCTACAAAATTAACACACAAAAATCAATGGCCTTTCTATACACCAACAGTAATAAAGAAGAAATGGACATTAAGCAAACAACCCCATTCACAATAGTACCACACAAACTCAAATATCTTGGAATCAACTTGACTAAATATGTGAAGGACCTATACAAAGAAAACTATAAAACTCTGCTCCAAGAAATAAGAGAGGACACACGGAAATGGAAACACATACCCTGCTCATGGATTGGCAGGATTAACATAATCAAAATGTCAATACTCCCCAAGGCATTATACAGATTTAATGCCATCCCTCTAAAGATACCCATGACATTCTTCAAAGAAGTGGATCAGACACTTTTGAAATTCATTTGGAACAATAAACACCCTCGAATAGCTAAAGCAATCATTGGGAAAAAGAATATGGGAGGAATTACTTTTCCCAACTTTAAACTGTACTACAAAGCAACAGTTATCAAAACAGCATGGTATTGGAATAAGGATAGGTCCTCAGATCAGTGGAATAGGCTTGAATACTCAGAAAATGTTCCCCAGAGATACAACCATCTAATTTTTGATAAAGGAGCAGGAAATCCTAAATGGAGCAGGGAAAGCCTCTTCAACAAGTGGTGTTGGCACAATTGGATAGCCACTTGCAAAAAATTAAACTTAGACCCCCAGCTAACATCATGTACAAAGGTAAAATCCAAATGGATTAAAGACCTCGATATCAGCCCCAAAACCATAAGATATATAGAACAGCACATAGGCAAAACACTACAGGACATTACAGGCATCTTCAAGGAGGAAACTGCACTCTCCAAGCAAGTGAAAGCAGAGATTAACAGATGGGAATATATTAAGCTGAGAAGCTTCTGCACCTCAAAGGAAATAGTGCCCAGGATACAAGAGCCACCCACTGAGTGGGAGAAACTATTCACCCAATACCCATCAGATAAGGGGCTAATCTCCAAAATATACAAGGCACTGACAGAACTTTACAAGAAAAAAACATCTAACCCCATCAAAAAATGGGGAGAAGAAATGAACAGACACTTTGACAAAGAAGAAATACGCATGGCCAAAAGACACATGAAAAAATGTTCCACATCACTAATCATCAGGGAGATGCAAATCAAAACAACGATGAGATACCACCTCACACCCCAGAGAATGGCACACATCACAAAGAATGAGAATAAACAGTGTTGGCGGGGATGTGGAGAGAAAGGAACTCTTATCCACTGCTGGTGGGAATGCTGTCTAGTTCAACCTTTATGGAAAGCGATATGGAGATTCCTCCAAAAACTGGAAATCGAGCTCCCATACGATCCAGCTATACCACTCCTAGGAATATACCCGAGGAACACAAAAATACAATACAAAAACCCCTTCCTTACACCTATATTCATTGCAGCTCTATTTACCATAGCAAGACTCTGGAAACAACCAAGATGCCCTTCAACAGATGAATGGCTAAAGAAACTGTGGTACATATACACAATGGAATATTATGCAGCTGTCAGGAGAGATGAAGTCATGAAATTTTCCTATACATGGATGTACATGGAATCTATTATGCTGAGTGAAATAAGTCAGAGAGAGAGAGAAAAACGCAGAATGGTCTCACTCATCTATGGGTTTTAAGAAAAATGAAAGACACCCTTGTAATAATAATTTTCAGACACAAAAGAGAAAAGAGCTGGAAGTTCCAGCTCACCTCAGGAAGCTCACCACAAAGAGTGATGAGTTTAGTTAGAGAAATAACTACATTTTGAACTGTCCTAATATTGAGAATGTATGAGGGAAATGTAGAGCCTGTTTAGGGTACAGGCGGGGGTTGGGTGGGGAGGAGGGTGATTTGGGACTTGGGTGATGGGAATGTTGCACTGGTGATGGGTGGTGTTCCTTTTATGACTGAAACCCAAACACAATCATGTATGTAATCAAGGTGTTTAAATAAAAAAAAAATTAAAAAAATAAAAAAAAAAAAAAAAAAAAAAAAAAAAAAAAAAAAAATGATGTGTGGCAGGATTTTTTTTTTTTTTTGCATAGGCACAGCAAAAATTGGGGAAAATAGAAAGGAAAAAATTTTGACCTAAAAACAGGGAAACCCTATCCATTAAACATCTTGTCATAAGACCGACTACATTGTTCCAATCATACTAAGAAAAATAAAAAAATTTTTTAGAAAGCTTTAATATTTAAATAACTATAAATTAATATTGAATAACAAAACTCTGGAAATGTTGAGCATATTTAAAATGGAAACAACAAAGACTAAGTAAAAATTATTTATTCTAGTGAGATATTAACCTTTAGTTAGAGCTTAGAATCTAAATTATTCAAGATGTATAATAATCTTAAAATATGTTCTTATTAGAATACTTTATAACAAATTCCTCCTTTTTATTTAAATATTTTTTCTGGAAGAAATCTTATTCACATTATCACAATGAAATGAATAGAAACATGTCTATCGTGGTGATTTTGGTCTACTATATGTAATAAAATTTATATATTTCAAGCTTAAGAAAAGTGACCATCAAAAATTCCTTCTAGAATTTTCTTTTAAGTTAGTTATGTTTAGCATTTGTACATTTTTTAACACATAACAGATCTGTTTTTCTAATATCATTTGTTGAAGGGCCTTTCCTTGCTCTACATTCTTTCAGCTCCTTTGTTGAAGGCTGACTGTCCATATCTGTCTCTGGGATCTCAATTCTATTTCATTGATCTGACAGTCTGTCTTATTCTAGTACCACACTGTTTGATTACTATTATTTTAGACTGTAACTTAAAGCCGGGAACATAAAAGCTTCCTGTTGTTTTATTTTTTACCAAGCATTACTGTTCTATTCAGAGGGTTTTATAACTTAATGTACTTCAACAGCATTTAATACTTAATATGTTATAAATATTTTTATAGTGACCTACATTGAGTCTGTATATATTGCTTTGGGTATAATTACAATTTAGTAATATTAATTATTTTAGTTTCATAGCAGAGGATGTTTCCATTGTTATATATTTCTTTTTCTCTTAGTTATGCTTTCTTAGTTTTTTTTTTTGTTGACTGTTTTTGTTTCTGTTCTTTCTTGTTTTCTGTTCATAAATCTTTTATCTTTTGTTAAGTTTAATCCAAGGTACTTGATTTTTTTTGAGGTGCATTGTGAATAGGGTGTGATTTTTCTTTCTTCTATTACAATGTTTGCATATAGAAATGCCAGACTTCTGTGTGTTAATTTTGTAGCCACATTACTGTATGAGTTTCTATGTATTATGCTGCATATTTAGCATTTTTAAGTATAGTTTATGTAATCTGAAGATAGTAAAATCTGATGTTTTCTTTTTCAATCTGAATGGTCTCAATATCTTTTAAGTGTAATTGCTAGGCCAAAGACTCTCAATAACATATTAAATAAACATGGTAAGAGTGAGCAATATTGTTTTATTCCTGATATTAGAAAGAAGACTTTCAGTTTATCACCATCAAGTATGGTAACTGCATTCATGGTAAATGCCTACAAAGAAAGTGAGGAAAGTTCCTTTTATTACCAAATTATTGAGTTTTGTCATGAATGGTTGTTGGATATTATCAAATGATTTCTTGATATCTGTTTATATGATTCTGTGGTATTTATTTTGCCAAGTACTGATATGATACATTAAATTGATTAAATTGTGTAAATTAGGCCATTCTTACATCACTGGCATAACCTCTACCTGGTCCTAAATGCATCACCTTTTAGATGCATTATGAAATATATTTTGTCAAAGATTTTTGCTTTATTGTTAATCAGATATGCAGGTTTATATTTCTATATTTTTCTAGTCTCTTTTTGGAGGGGGTTATGTTCTATTTTCCGTATCAGGATTATGTTTTCTTTGTACAACTTCTTTCAGAAATCTCTTGTTTCTTGGACTTTTCTGGTAGAGCTTAAAAAACATTGGAAGTAGTTGTTCTTAAAATGTTTTAAAGACTTTGTGAGTAAATCCATCTGAATCCCAGGATTTTGATTTGAAGGAGACATTTTATTAACGTTTTAATTTCCTTAATAGTAACTTATCTGTACTGATCTGTTTAAGTGTCCTATTTCCTCTTAGACTTTGAATATAAACATTCAAAAATTTATTCATTTCTTCCAGGTTCTCCAATTTTATAGCATAAAGATTTCCATAGTATGGGGCCAGAACGGTGGCACGGAGCTGTAAGGTGTCTGCCTTGCTGGCGGTAGCCTAGGACAACCTCATCATGATCAGTTGGATCATCCAGCGTCCCATATGGCCCCCAAGCCAGGAGCGATTTCTGAGCACATATCCAAGAGTAACCCCTGAATGTCACCGGATGTGGACCAAAGAACCAAAAAAGATTTTCATAGTAATCTGATAATTCTTCGAGTTTCTGTGATATCTGCTATGACATCCCTTTTGTTTCTGATTCAGTTAGTCTCTTTCGTTGTAAGTATGGTTAGTGGTTTCTCAATGTTTATTCCTTTATTTTTCTTTATTTCTTTACTATTCCTTTATTTTTCTGCGTTTTTTCTCTTTCTAATTTCTTTTCTTTCTTCCTCCCTCCCTTCTCTTCCTCCTTCTTTCTTTCTTTCTTTCTTTCTTTCTTTCTTTCTTTCTTTCTTTCTTTCTTTCTTTCTTTCTTTCTTTCTTTCTTTCTTTCTTTCTTTCTTTCTTTCTTTCTTTCTTTCTTTCTTTCTTTCTTTCTTTCTTTCTTTCTTTCTTTCTTCTTTCTTTCTTTCTTTCTTTCTTTCTTTCTTCTTTCTTTCTTTCTTTCTTTCTTTCTTTCTTTCTTTCTTTCTTCCTTCCTTCCTTCTTCTTTCTTTCTTTCTTTCTTTCTTTCTTTCTTTCTTTCTTTCTTTCTTTCTTTCTTCCTTCCTTCCTTCCTCCCTCCCTCCCTCCCTCCCTCCCTCCCTCCCTCCCTCCCTCCCTCCTTCCTTCCTTCCTTCCTCCCTCCCTCCCTCCCTCCCTCCCTCCCTCCCTCCTTCCTTCCTTCCTTCCTTCCTTCCTTCCTTCCTTCCTTCCTTCCTTCCTTCCTTCCTTCCTTCCTTCCTTCCTTCCTTCCTTCCTCCCTCCCTCCCTCCCTCCCTCCCTCCCTCCCTCTTTCCTTCCTTCCTTCCTCCCTCCCTCCCTCCCTCCCTCCCTCCCTCCCTCCCTCCCTCCCTCCCTCCTTCCTTCCTTCCTTCCTTCCTTCCTTCCTTCCTTCCTTCCTTCCTTCCTTCCTTCCTTCCTTCCTTCCTTCCTTCCTTCCTTCCTTCCTTCCTTTTCTCTTTCCTTGTCATTCCAAATAGTTTACAAGGTGTTTTCTGTCTTTTGTGCTTATGGATCACTCCTGGTGGGGCTTACACAACCATATGGGATGACTTCCCCCACTGTTCTATTTCTTTGTTATTTTAAATAACCTGTTTCTATTTCCAATTATATTTTTAAATTTATTTAATTTCCATTTAATTTATTTGTATTCTTAGTTCTATTTTCTACTTTCTACTTGTTTTGGGGTTCTCTTTGTTGATCTTTTTCTATCAACTTAAGCTGTGCTGTTGGGATATTTATTTGAGGCCCTTTATGATTCCTAATGAATGTTCATATTGTTCTGAACTTCTCTCTTAACACACTTTTGGGGTGTCCCATATTTTCTGGTAATTTGAATCTTCATTCTCATTGGTTTCCATTTACTTTCTCTTTGTCCCACTGATGGTTCAGCATTAAGCTGTTTAATGTCCAAATATTTGACTTTTGCCTCATTTCTGTTTGTGGAGGGCAGTTCCATTTAAAGCACACTCTGGTGGCAGAAGGCTTGTTGCTGGAAATGGTATGCATGAAGCCCTATTGTTAATAATACCTTACGTGTGTTGATATGCACATCAACAAATCTCAAGGTTTCTTTGCTCAGAGCCAGCTATTCATCCAGAATAAGTGGATTCTTCAAGATTATAGTTTGTTTACAGGCAACCTTTTTAAACTATCTAGTGATATAGTTGTATCATCATCTGCTTTTATACATGCACCTGCATATTCTAAGTTGTTCATAAATATTGAGGATTTTCCAGTACATTTGGTCTCTTCTTGCTCTATTCTTAATCCTACGATCTTTTCCCCCACTTACATTATAAACCATACTTCACTACATTACTGTATGAGAAAACTGGAGCTTTTTTTTCTCTCTAGATTTTGAGATGTTGGCTTAATTCACATAGAATTTTACCTTCTGATAAGATCTTTTCAGCATCATCTGTTTTCTTATATTTCTGATGAAAAATATTTTTGATTCAGACTTCATCTGCTCTCCTTGATGATTCTGGTCAGCATCATTGAAATATCTTATTTGAGGATACTTACTAAGAATATTCAATTAGCTTTTCCCTGTTCGTGGAATGAAATATATAATACTAAGTTAGAAAAAAAATGCTTCCTGTTCTAGGGAGGGAAGTGAAAAAGTGCAGCCAAGTTATAAGATCTTTCTTGATCTCTGTGGTAGTTCTCCAGCTCCTCAAAAGGCAGTTTTGAAAAAAGTGTTGAGGTTGGACCAGTAATGCTCTCACACCCCTCCCCAAGTCCCACCACATATGCAATGGGAACCAGCCCAGTCCAGAGTGCATCTGCCTACACCAAGCTCTGTGGCCTGCTCTCCTATATTATTTTTAATGATGCTTTTGTTTGTGCACATACATGTGGCATTTTGTGACCGAGACATTATTTCCATTCCATTTGTTGCTCTATAACAACCATGAAAGCTGTCGAGTTTATTATTAGCTGTTTCAAAATTGCTGATGGCCATTTTTAGGGTTATTAAATGTAATAGGGTCTCAGATCAGAAATGAAAAATTTAAAAATGGAATAGATTCTCCAAAAGTTCAACATTAAAAGTTAAGATGTGTCTGCTAAGAATGGTTGTTACAATGACTTTTAATAAACATTAGAAAAATGTAAATTAGCCTTCACTCAACATTTTGATGTTAAGAGAAAGCTATTAAAGATTTAATAAAGATATTTTTATTGAAGCACATTATCTTGGAAACTGATTTTGGGGGTAATTGAGTCTCTGAAAAATAATTTCTAAGTCTTAAGTTATTAAAATGTAAGTTGATTATGAGTGAGGGTGGGAAAAGTATGAAAAAAAATTAAAGACTTTTTCTGTAATATTTGCCAGAGAGGACTTTTTGACTGTAATTTTAATCATAAAATGAGACAGTGCAAAGGTTTTCAAAGATAATAAAGGCAAGGATAATCTTTTAGTTCTATATAGTTATAGAATTGGGTTTGACAACCACTTAAACAATTAATTTGCAAAAATCTAGTCAGCCAGCAATTATTAATCACCTGTTCTGAACCTAAGAGTATGTTAAGCATATAAATAATGCAGAATAATGTACCTTCCAGATGCATCTTAGATTCAAAAAATTACTTTGGGGTGTAAAATATCAATATTATTTTTGTTCAGGTTAAAAGATGTATTGATATTTAAAATCAATCTGAAGCTACAATTTAAGTTTTAACCCAATAACTGCAGTTGTCATTCCAGTGATTTTTTTTATCAGATGCATACCTGATTCACTTAGGATCCTAAAAAAAATACAACCAGACTTTCTAGTAACCTTGATGAATACATCATTGATATTCATATCTCCTGACTTCTATAGCTGTATATTGTTTGGTTATCTAATAATATCATTTTGAAGTATTTGGCTTTCTAAAATACCTTGTACAACCACTCAGTGGTTACTCCTGGCTCTCTGCTCAGAAATCATTCCTGGCAGGCACAGGGGACCATATGAGATGCCAGGATTCGAACCACTACTGATCTTGGGTTGGCCATTTGCAAGGCAACACCCTACTGCTGTGCTATATCTCCAGCCCCAAAGGGGTGTATTTTTTTTTTTCTGACTGAAACCCAACTACAAACAGGTTTGTAATTATGCTGCTTAAATAAAGATATTATTTTAAAAAATGGGAAGAAACTAACAGGTAAACTTCTTAACCTGTTATCACTCTATCCTTCAGCTACCTGTCTTATAAAATATCTCCAGAAAGATTCGTCTACTAGTCTGTAGACCATGTTTAACTTGACAGTGTATGTATCACCTTCTAATTGCTTTCTTTTTTCCTTTACTCACTTGTGTTTTTTAATCCACATTGAACTTGTACAAGCAGGACACCCACAATGAGTAACTAGTGTACAGCTTTT